>NW_028156601.1:0-12000 GCF_964263955.1 Coregonus lavaretus
AGTTAGTGATAGGTGATAGTGAGGAGAGGAGAGTGATAGTGAGGAGAGGAGAGTTAGTGATAGGTGATAGTAAGGAGAGGAGAGTTAGTGATAGGTGATAGTGAGGAGAGGAGAGTGATAGTGAGGAGAGGAGAGTTAGTGATAGGTGATAGTAAGGAGAGGAGAGTTAGTGATAGGTGATAGTGAGGAGAGGAGAGTTAGTGATAGGTGATAGTGAGGAGAGGAGAGTTAGTGATAGGTGATAGTGAGGAGAGGAGAGTTAGTGATAGGTGATAGTGAGGAGAGGAGAGTTAGTGATAGGTGATAGTGAGGAGAGGAGAGTTAGTGATAGGTGATAGTGAGGAGAGGAGAGTTAGTGATAGGTGATAGTGAGGAGAGGAGAGTTAGTGATAGGTGATAGTGAGGAGAGGAGAGGAGAGTTAGTGATAGGTGATAGTGAGGAGAGGAGAGTTAGTGATAGGTGATAATGAGGAGAGGAGAGTTAGTGATAGGTGATAATGAGGAGAGGAGAGTTAGTGATAGGTGATAATGAGGAGAGGAGAGTTAGTGATAGGTGATAATGAGGAGAGGAGAGTTAGTGATAGGTGATAATGAGGAGAGGAGAGTTAGTGATAGGTGATAATGAGGAGAGGAGAGTTAGTGATAGGTGATAGTGAGGAGAGGAGAGTTAGTGATAGGTGATAATGAGGAGAGGAGAGTTAGTGATAGGTGATAGTGAGGAGAGGAGAGTTAGTGATAGGTGATAGTGAGGAGAGGAGAGTTAGTGATAGGTGATAGTGAGGAGAGGAGAGTTAGTGATAGGTGATAATGAGGAGAGGAGAGTTAGTGATAGGTGATAATGAGGAGAGGAGAGTTAGTGATAGGTGATAGTGAGGAGAGGAGAGTTAGTGATAGGTGATAATGAGGAGAGGAGAGTTAGTGATAGGTGATAGTGAGGAGAGGAGAGTTAGTGATAGGTGATAGTGAGGAGAGGAGAGTGATAGTGAGGAGAGGAGAGTTAGTGATAGGTGATAGTAAGGAGAGGAGAGTTAGTGATAGGTGATAGTGAGGAGAGGAGAGTGATAGTGAGGAGAGGAGAGTTAGTGATAGTAAGGAGAGGAGAGTTAGTGATAGGTGATAGTGAGGAGAGGAGAGTTAGTGATAGGTGATAGTGAGGAGAGGAGAGTTAGTGATAGGTGATAGTGAGGAGAGGAGAGTTAGTGATAGGTGATAGTGAGGAGAGGAGAGTTAGTGATAGGTGATAGTGAGGAGAGGAGAGTTAGTGATAGGTGATAGTGAGGAGAGGAGAGTTAGTGATAGGTGATAGTGAGGAGAGGAGAGTTAGTGATAGGTGATAGTGAGGAGAGGAGAGTTAGTGATAGGTGATAGTGAGGAGAGGAGCGTTAGTGATAGGTGATAGTGAGGAGAGGATAGTTAGTGATAGGTGATAGTGAGGATAGTTAGTGATAGGTGATAGTGAGGAGAGGAGAGTTAGTGATAGGTGATAGTGAGGAGAGGATAGTTAGTGATAGGTGATAGTGAGGAGAGGAGAGTTAGTGATAGGTGATAGTGAGGAGAGGAGAGTTAGTGATAGGTGATAGTGAGGAGAGGAGAGTTAGTGATAGGTGATAGTGAGGAGAGGATAGTTAGTGATAGGTGATAGTGACCCAGGGCCCATGGGGTTCTGCTCAAAAGCAGTGCACTATAAAGGGAATAAGGCCTATAGGGTAAATACAGGGCCTTGCAAAAGTATTCATCCCCCTTACCATTTTTCCTATTTGTTGCATTACAACCTGTAATTTAAATTGATTTTTATTTGGATTTCATGTAATGAACATACACAAAATAGCCCAAATTGGTTAAGTGGAATAAAACAAAAAATAGGTTTAAAAAATTCCGAAAAAATAAATAACGGAAAAGTGGTGCGTGCATATATATTCACCCCCTTTGCTATGAAGCCCCTAAATAAGATCTGGTGCAACCAATTACCTTCAGAAGTCACACAATTAGTTAAATAAAGTCCACCTGTGTGCAATCTAAGTGTCATATGATCTGTCACATTATCCCAGTATATATACACCTGTTCTGAAAGGCCCCAGAGTCAGCAACACCACTAAGCAAGGGGCACCACCAAGCAAGCGGCACCGTGAAGACCAAGGAGCTCTCCAAAGTTGTGGAGAAGTACAGATCAGGGTTGGGTTATAAAAAAATATCAGAAACTTTGAACATCCCACGGAGCACCATTAAATCCATTATTAAAAAATGGAAAGAATATGGCACCACAACAAACCTACCAAGAGAGGGCCGTCCACCAAAACTCACGGACCAGGCAAGGAGGGCATTAATTAGAGAGGCAACAAAGAGACCAAAGATAACCCTGAAGGAGCTGCAAAGCTCCACAGCGGAGATTGGAGTATCTGTCCATAGGACCACTTTAAGCCGTACACTCCACAGAGCTGGGCTTTACAGAAGTGTGGCCAGAAAAAAAACATTGCTTAAAGAAAGAAATAAGCAAACACGTTTGGTGTTCGCCAAAAGACATGTGGGAGACTCCCCAAACATATGGAAGAAGGTACTCTGGTCAGATGAGACTAAAATTGAGCTTTTTGGCCATCAAGGAAAACGCTATGTCTGGCGCAAACCCAACACATCTCATCACCCCGAGAACACCATCCGCACAGTGAAGCATGGTGGTGGCAGCATCATGCTGTGACTCTCCTCACTATCACCTATCACTAACTCTCCTTACTATCACCTATCACTAACTCTCCTCGCTCTCTCTCTCTCGCTCTCTCTACTCACTGTTCTTCTCCATGTCTCTGTCATTGTGTTGCGGGGACAGAGGGCAGTCTTCCGAAACTAACTGATAAACTACTACCTCTTAAAGAAAATATTATTGTAGTGAAATTGGAGCAATTTAGTGAATAATATTATCATCAGTGGTGTGTATTCATGGATGCCGAGGGAAGCCAGGCTTCCCCAAATATTTTACCAATACAAATTATAAAACAATTTATCTTTCATCTCTCTGTTTTCATAATCATAGTCCCCTGTGGCTCAGTTGGTAGAGCATGGCGCTTGCAACGCCAGGGTTGTGGGTTCGTTTCCCACGGGGGGCCAGTATGAAAATGTATGCACTCACTAACTGTAAGTCGCTCTGGATAAGAGCGTCTGCTAAATGACTAAAAATGTTAAAATAATCACCAGAGAAATCATCCGAGCGAGAGAAACAGCGCCCCTCTGTCTCACTATGTGTAGCCCATGTATCTGATGCTGTCTGGACAAAAAGAGTATGACATGTTGCCGCAGTAGCATTTGATTGATTGATTGATGTGCGTACGGCCCAGTACATCACTGGGGCCAAGCTTCCTGCCATCCAGGACCTCTATACCAGGCGGTGTCAGAGGAAGGCCCTTCTACCCCCAAGCCATAAGACTCCTGAACAGCTAATCATGGCTACCCGGACTATTTGCACTGCCCCCCCACCCCATCCTTTTTACGCTGCTGCTACTCTGTTAATTATTTATGCATAGTCACTTTAACTCTACCCACATGTACATATTACTTCAACTATCTCAACTAGCCGGTGCCCCCGCACATTGACTCTGCACCGGTACCCCCCTGTGTATATAGCCTCCCTACTGTTATTTTATTTTACTTCTGCTCTTTTTTTCTCAACACTTTTTTTGTTGTTGTTTTATTTTTTACTTTTTTTGTTAAAAATAAATGCACTGTTGGTTAAGGGCTGTAAGTAAGCATTTCACTGTAATGTCTGCACCTGTTGTATTCGGCGCATGTGACCAATAAATTTGATTTGATTTGATGCCAGCGAGCATTTGGCCTCCCTTGATACATTTGTTATAAAAATAATTAGCCAATCAGCGTTGGCTAATTATTGTGGGTAGTCCTGGTGCAGCACCCCCCAAGGGAGGCCAGTTTGGATTTGGCTTCACACCAATCAAATCACATCAAAAGCAAAACGTTTCTGGTCAGCTTGTGCTGTTGTCCTGCAGTAGCTAGCGTGTCAAATCGTCCCTTTCCAAAGCCATGGATGGGGATTTGGACTTGTGGTTTTGACTGAATTCTCCGTACAGGCCAATGATTATAACGCTGATTCTGATCTAACCATAAATTAATATATTGTGCCACTGGCCTGAGACAATTGAAGTTCAATATGTAGCCTAGATGTAACCTAGTAGGCTCGCATTAGCTAGCTAGCTTCGCCGGTTCATTGTTGCCCATGTGAGGAAGTCAGGCTAGCAAGCCTTTTAGCCAGGCAGCCTATGACAACAACAACTTTAAGTGTGTACTACTGTATATCTGAGTCATGGGCTGTTTTGCCAACATTTTTATTTATTTATTTTTTATTTCACCTTTATTTAACCAGGTAAGCCAGTTGAGAACAAGTTCTCATTTACAACTGCGACCTGGCCAAGATAAAGCAAAGCAGTGCGATAAAAACAACAACAGAGTTACATATGGAATAAACAAAACATAAAGTCAAAAATACAACAGAAAATATATATACAGTGTGTGCGAATGTAGCAAGTTATGGAGGTAAGGCAATAAATAGGCCATAGTGCAAAATAATTACAATTTAGTATTAACACTGGAATGATAGATGTGCAAGAGATGATGTGCAAATAGAGATACTGGGGTGCAAATGAGCAAAATAAATAACAATGTAAATAACAATATGGGGATGAGGTAGTTGGGTGGGCTAATTACAGATGGGCTGTGTACAGGTGCAGTGATCGGTAAGGTGCTCTGACAACTGATGCTTAAAGTTAGTGAGGGAGATAAGAGTCTCCAGCTTCAGAGATTTTTGCAGTTCGTTCCATGAAAGAGGGGAGGATGGCTTTAGCGTTCAACTAGTCTACAAGTAGGGTGAGTTATATATATTTTTTCACACACAGAGGCACAGAAATCTGTTCCATGGACAGCCACATGTTATTTAGCAACACTGATTGGACTAAATAGTTTTGGGAATCTTTAAATTTGTTTTCACTGTATTAGACTAAGCCTATTTAGCCTTGTTGATTTGATGATGTATCTGTCTCCTCTAATGTTTAAGTTGAAATGGTTCTGGAATAGCGGACAAAGTGCTCCTGTTTACTTTGTGCTGACTTGTGGTAACTCCATGGTTCTAAATTAGTAAACTGTTGAAAACATTAACTTGCTTGACCATGCTGCAGGTGATAGAACTGTTTGTTACATGCAATATTTGCTTTGTGGACTTCACCAGATGTTGCTCTCCGGTTTTGTGATGTGTAGTTGAATTTATTCCGCCACTGTGTGACTGTTGTCTTTCTGTTGTCACGGCCTTATTGTATATCACGGATGGGTTATAGAGTAAACAACACAATTATCACAATATAAGTTGTAATATGGCTTTTTTCCCTGGCTTGGCTTCCTCAGTGATTTTACCCACTCACCGCTACCGAATCGTGAATAGTTCATCTCATATAGACTATTTAGTGAATAGTTCATCTCATATAGACTATTTAGTGAATAGTTCATCTCATATAGACTATTTAGTGAATAGTTCATCTCATATAGACTATTTAGTGAATAGTTCATCTCATATAGACTATTTAGTGAATAGTTCATCTCATATAGACTATTTAGTTAATAGTAATCTCATATAGACTATTTAGTTAATAGTTCATCTCATATAGACTATTTAGTGAATAGTTCATCTCATATAGACTATTTAGTGAATAGTTCATCTCATATAGACTATTTAGTGAATAGTTCATCTCATATAGACTATTTAGTGAATAGTTCATCTCATATAGACTATTTAGTGAATAGTTCATCTCATATAGACTATTTAGTTAATAGTAATCTCATATAGACTATTTAGTTAAAGTTCATCTCATATAGACTATTTAGTGAATAGTTCATCTCATATAGACTATTTAGTTAATAGTAATCTCATATAGACTATTTAGTTAATAGTTCATCTCATATAGACTATTTAGTGAATAGTTCATCTTTCGTGGACAGACATAGTTTACGTGAGATTTTAGTTCTGCTTGTTGATTAGTGAATAGTTAATCTCATGTAGACTATTTAGATTAGTGAATAGTTAATCTCATGTAGACTATTTAGATTAGTGAATAGTTAATCTCATGTAGACTTTAAATTAGTGAATAGTTAATCTCATATAGACTATTTAGTGAATAGTTAATCTCATATAGACTATTTAGTGAATAGTTCATCTCATATAGACTATTTAGTGAATAGTTCATCTCATATAGACTATTTAGTGAATAGTTCATCTCATATAGACTTAGTGAATAGTAATAGTAGACTTGAAATTAGTGAATAGTTAATCTCTGATTTGAGACATAAAGGAATAGGAATAGCTAACTGTAATATTCTTGCTGTTTGGTTTATTGATGTTAAAGAGTGTTATTTATTTCCAGATAACTTCCTGAGTAACACCTACAACCCTGGCAGCAGTATCAATCAATCAATTTTATTTTATATAGCCCTTCTTACATCAGCTAATATCTCGAAGTGCTGTACAGAAACCCAGCCTAAAACCCCAAACAGCTAGTAATGCAGGTGTAGAAGCACGGTGGCTAGGAAAAACTCCCTAGAAAGGCAAAACCTAGGAAGAAACCTAGAGAGGAACCAGGCTATGAGGGGTGGCCAGTCCTCTTCTGGCTGTGCCGGGTGGAGATTATAACAGAACCATGCCAAGATGTTCAAAAATGTTCATAAGTGACAAGCATGGTCAAATAATAATCAGGAATAAATCTCAGTTGGCTTTTCATAGCCGATCATTAGAGTTTAAAACAGCAGGTCTGGGACAGGTAGGGGTTCCATAACCGCAGGCAGAACAGTTTAAACTGGAATAGCAGCAAGGCCAGGCGGACTGGGGATAGCAAGGAGTCACCACGGCCGGTAGTCCCGACGTATGGTCCTAGGGCTCAGGTCTCTCAGTTGGCTTTTCATAGCCGATCATTTAGAGTTGAAAACAGCAGGTCTGGGACAGGTAGGGGTTTCGTAGCCGCAGGCAGAACAGTTGAAACTGGAATAGCAGCAAGGCCAGGCGGACTGGGGGCAGCAGGGTGTCATCATGCCCGGTAGTCCTGACGTATGGTCCTAGGGCTCAGGTTCTCAGAGAGAAAGAGAGAACGAGAGAATTTAGAGAGAGCATACTTAAATTCACACAGGACACTGGATAAGACAGGAGAAGTACTCCAGGTATAACCAACTAACCCCAGCCCCCCGACACATAAACTACTGCAGCATAAATACTGGAGGCTGAGACAGGAGCGGTCCGGAGACACTGTGGCCCCATCCGAAGAAACCCCCGGACAGGGCCAAACAGGAAGGATATAACCCCACCCACTCCGCCAAAGCACAGCCCCCGCACCACTAGAGGGATATCCCCAACCACCAACTTACAATCCTGAGACAAGGCCGAGTATAGCCCACAGAGGTCTCCACCACAGCACAAACCAAGGGGGGGGGGGGCGCCAACCCAGACAGGAAGATCACGTCAGTAACTCAACCCACTCAAGTGACGCACCCCTCCCAGGGACGGCATGAAAGAGCACCAGCAGGCCAGTGACTCAGCCCCTGCAACAGGGTTAGAGGCAGAGAACCCCAGTGGAGAGGGGAACCGGCCTGGCAGAGACAGCAAGGGCTGTTCGTTGCTCCAGCCTTTCCGTTCACCTTCACACTCCTGGGCCAGACTACACTCAATCATATGACCTACTGAAGAGATAAGTCTTCAGTAAAGACTTAAAGGTTGAGACCGAGTCTGCGTCTCTCACATGGGTAGGCAGACTGTTCCATAAAAATGGAGATCTATAGGAGAAAGCCCTGCCTCCCGCTGTTTGCTTAGAAATTCTAGGGACAATTAGGAGGCCTGCGTCTTGTGACCGTAGCGTACGTATTGGTATGTACGGCAGGACCAACTCGGAAAGATAGGTAGGAGCAAGCCCATGTAACGCTTTATAGGTTAACAGTAAAACCTTGAAATCAGCCCTTGCCTTAACAGGAAGCCAGTGTAGGGAAGCTAGCACTGGAGTAATATGATCAAATTTCTTGGTTCTAGTCAGGATTCTAGCAGCCGTATTTAGCACTAACTGAAGTTTATTTAGTGCTTTATCCGGGTAGCCGGAAAATAGAGCATTGCAGTAGTCTAATCTAGAAGTAACAAATGCATGGATTAATTTTTCTGCATCATTTTTGGACAGAAAATTTCTGATTTTTGCAATGTTACGTAGATGGAAAAAAGCTGTCCTTGAAACAGTCTTGATATGTTCGTCAAAAGAGAGATCAGGGTCAAGAGTAACGCCTAGGTCCTTCACAGTTTTATTTGAGACGACTTTACAACCATCAAGATGAATTGTCAGATTTAACAGAAGATCTCTTTGTTTCTTGGGACCTAGAACAAGCATCTCTGTTTTGTCCGAGTTTAAAAGTAAAAAGTTTTCAGCCATCCACTTCCTTATGTCTGAAACACAGGCTTCTAGCGAGGGCAATTTTGGGGCTTCACCATGCTTCATTGAAATGTACAGCTGTGTGTCATCCGCATAGCAGTGAAAGTTAACATTATGTTTTCGAATAACATCCCCAAGAGGTAAAATATATAGTGAAAACAATAGTGGTCCTAAAACGGAACCTTGAGGAACACCGAAATGTACAGTTGATTTGTCGGAGGACAGACCATTCACAGAGACAAACTGATATCTTTCCGACAGGTAGGATCTAAACCAGGCCAGAACTTGTCCGTGTAGACCAATTTGGGTTTCCAGTCTCTCCAAAAGAATGTGGTGATCGATGGTGTCAAAGGCAGCACTAAGGTCTAGTAGCACGAGGACAGATGCAGAGCCTCGGTCTGACGCCATTAAAAGGTCATTTACCACCTTCACAAGTGCGGTCTCAGTGCTATGATGGGGTCTAAAACCAGACTGAAGCATTTCGTATACATTGTTTGTCTTCAGAAAGGCAGTGAGTTGCTGCGCAACAGCTTTTTCTAAAATTTTTGAGAGGAATGGAAGATTCGATATTGGCCGATAGTTTTTTATATTTTCCGGGTCAAGGTTTGGCTTTTTCAAGAGAGGCTTTATCACTGCCACTTTTAGTGAGTTTGGTACACATCCGGTGGATAGAGAGCTGTTTATTATGTTCAACATAGGAGGGCCAAGCACAGGAAGCAGCTCCTTCAGCAGTTTAGTAGGAATAGGATCCAGTATGCAGCTTGAAGGTTTAGAGGCCATGATTATTTTCATCATTGTGTCAAGAGATATAGTACTAAAACACTTAAGTGTCTCTCCCGATCCCAGGCCCTCGCAGAGCTGTGCAGATCCAGGACAGCTAAGCCCTGGAGGAATACGCAGATTCAAAGAGGAGTCCGTAATTTGCTTTCTAATGGTCATGATCTTTTCCTCAAAGAAGTTCATGAATTTATCACTGCTGAAGTGAAAACCATCCTCTCTTGGGGAATGCTGCTTTTTAGTTAGCTTTGCAACAGTATCAAAAAGAAATTTTGGATTGTTCTTATTTTCCTCGATTAATTTGGAAAAGTAGGATGATCGAGCAGCAGTGAGGGCTCTTCGGTACTGCACGGTACTGTCTTTCCAAGCTAGTCGGAAGACTTCCAGTTTGGTGTGGCGCCATTTCCGTTCCAATTTCCTGGAAGCTTGCTTCAAAGCTCGGGTATTTTCTGTATACCAGGGAGCTAGTTTCTTATGACAAATGTTTTTCGTTTTTAGGGGTGCAACTGCATCTAGGGTATTGTGCAAGGTTAAATTTAGTTCCTCAGTTAAGTGGTTAACTGATTTTTGTCCTCTGACGTCCTTGGGTAGGCAGAAGGGGTCTGGAAGGGCATCAATGAATTTTTGTGTTGTCTGAGAATTTATAGCACGACTTTTGATGCTCCTTGGTTGGGGTCTGAGCAGATTATTTGTTGCGATTGCAAACGTAATAAAATGGTGGTCCGATAGTCCAGGATTTTGTGGAAAAACATTAAGATCTACAACATTTATTCCATGGGACAAAACTAGGTCCAGAGTATGACTGTGGCAGTGAGTAGGTCCAGAGACATGTTGGACAAAACCCACTGAGTCGATAATGGCTCCGAAGGACTTTTGGAGTGGGTCTGTGGACTTCTCCATGTGAATATTAAAATCACCAAAAATTAGAATATGATCTGCTATGACTACAAGGTCTGATAGGAATTCAGGAAACTCAGAGAGGAACGCTGTATATGGCCCAGGAGGCCTGTAAACAGTAGCTATAAAAAGTGATTGAGTAGGCTGCATAGATTTCATGACTAGAAGCTCGAAAGATGAAAACGTCATTTTTTTTTTTGTAAATTGAAATTTGCTATCGTAAATGTTAGCAACACCTCCGCCTTTGCGGGATGCACGGGGAATATGGTCACTAGTGTAACCAGGAGGTGAGGCCTCATTTAACACAGCAAATTCATCAGGCTTAAGCCATGTTTCAGTCAGGCCAATCACATCAAGATTATGATCAGTGATTAGTTCATTGACTATGACTGCCTTTGAAGTGAGGGATCTAACATTAAGTAACCCTATTTTGAGATGTGAGGTATCACGATCTCTTTCAATAATGGCAGGAATGGAGGAGGTCTTTATCCTAATAAGATTGCTAGGGTGGACACCACCATGTTTAGTTTTGCCCAACCTAGGTCGAGGCACAGACACAGTCTCAATGGGTATGGCTGAGCTGACTACACTGACTATGCTATTGGCAGACTCCACTAAGCTGGCAGGTTGGCTAACAGCCTGCTGCCTGGCCTGCACCCTATTTCACTGTGGGGCTAAAGGAGTTAGAGCCCTATCTATGTTGGTAGATAAGAGGAGAGCACCCCTCCAGCTAGGATGGAGTCCGTCACTCCTCAGCAGGTCAGGCTTGATCCTGTTTGTGGGTGAGTCCCAGAAAGAGGGCCAATTATCCACAAATGTTATCTTTTGGGAGGGGCAGAAAACAGTTTTCAACCAGCGATTAAGTGCTGAGACTCTGCTGTAGAGCTCGTCACTTCCCCTAACTGGGAGGGGGCCAGAGACAATTACTCGATGCCGACACATCTTTCTAGCTGATTTACACGCTGAAGCTATGTTGCACTTGGTGACCTCTGACTGTTTCATCCTAACATCGTTGGTGCCGACGTGGATAACAATATCTCTATACTCTCTACACTCGCCAGTTTTAGCTTTAGCCAGCACCATCTTTAGATTAGCCTTAACGTCGGTAGCCCTGCCCCCTGGTAAACAGTGTATGATCGCTGGGTGATTCGTTTTAAGTCTAATACTGCGGGTAATGGAGTCGCCAATGACTAGGGTTTTCAATTTGTCAGAGCTAATGGTGGGAGCCTTCGGCGTCTCAGACCCCGTAACGGGAGGAGTAGAGACTAGAGAAGACTCAGACTCAGACTCCGACTCGCTACATAATGGGGAAAACCGGTTGAAGGTTTCTGTCGGCTGAATGAGCGACACCGGTTGAGCATTCCAACAGTATTTCCCTCCAGAAGCCATGAGAAAGTTGTCCGGCTGCAGGGACTGTGCGGGGGGAGTTATACTAACGTTACTGTCTGTACTTACTGGTGGCACAGACGCTGTTTCTTCCTTTCCTACACTGATAATACTCTTGCCTAACGATTGCGTCTGAAGCTGGGCTTGTAGCACAGCTATTCTCGCCGTAAGGCGAGAATTCTCCTGTATATTATGAGTACAGCGACTGCAATTAAAAGACATCATGTTAATGTTACTACTTAGCTTCGGCTGTTGAAGATGTTGATGAGCCATGTCCAGATAAAGCGTCCGGAGTGAAAAAGTTGAATAAGGGAAAAAAAGTTGCGATGGAAAAACGGAAAATAACGTAAAGTTGGCAGCTAAAACGCACAGGAAAATGACTCTTCTGTCTCGGGATAAACGTCCGGGGTGAAAAAGTTTAACGAAAAAAGATGAGTGAGGACAAAACTAAAAAGTTGGTAAATTTGTTGAACACAGAGATTGATTAAACGTTTAT
>NW_028156600.1:0-10000 GCF_964263955.1 Coregonus lavaretus
GGCTAGAAATTAATAAGGAAATTATCTCAACAGAGAAAAAGGTCCTCATGTGTGCTGCCTACAGTATATCCCCCCTGTAGAATCCCCATACTTTAATGAAGACAGCTTCTCCATCCCCACCCCCACAAAAAAAAAAAAAATAATAATAATAATAATAATAATATATATTGTAAAGTGGTTGTCCCACTGGCTATCATAAGGTGAATGCACCAATTTGTACGTCGCTCTGGATAAGAGCTTCTGCTAAATGACGAAAATGTAAATGTAAATGTACTGTAGACTACTTTATCACGACCTCAACCCAGAATCCCTCAGACAGTTCACAATCAGCTCACTGACACCCCTATCAGATCAAAGCAAAATCACAGTCTACTTGAACAGAGCAGTACTCAACCCTGAGGCATCAAAGCCAAAGGAACTGAATAATATTAGGATGTGCTATAGATGGAAGGAAAGTAGTGTAGAAACCTACCAAAAAACTATTAGGCAACTGTGATGGTGATTATGAAGGAGTCAGGCGCAGGAGGGTAAATCACAGAAATAAAATGGTTTATTTCGTAACACAGCGGTACGCAGCAACGTGTAAAACACTGGAAAACAACAAGGCACACGGGTGAATAACCCTGGAAAACAACAAGGCACACGGGTGAATAACACTGGAAAACAGCAAGGCACACGGGTGAATAACCCTGGAAAACAACAAGGCACACGGGTGAATAACCCTGGAAAACAACAAGGCACACGGGTGAATAACCCTGGAAAACAACAAGGCACACGGGTGAATAACCCAGCGGTACGCAGCAACGTGTAAAACACTGGAAAACAACAAGGCACACGGGTGAATAACCCTGGAAAACAACAAGGCACACGGGTGAATAACCCTGGAAAACAACAAGGCACACGGGTGAATAACCCTGGAAAACAACAAGGCACACGGGTGAATAACCCAGCGGTACGCAGCAACGTGTAAAACACTGGAAAACAACAAGGCACACGGGTGAATAACCCTGGAAAACAACAAGGCACACGGGTGAATAACCCTGGAAAACAACAAGGCACACGGGTGAATAACCCTGGAAAACAACAAGGCACACGGGTGAATAACCCTGGAAAACAACAAGGCACACGGGTGAATAACCCAGCGGTACGCAGCAACGTGTAAAACACTGGAAAACAACAAGGCACACGGGTGAATAACCCTGGAAAACAACAAGGCACACGGGTGAATAACCCAGCGGTACGCAGCAACGTGTAAAACACTGGAAAACAACAAGGCACACGGGTGAATAACCCTGGAAAACAACAAGGCACACGGGTGAATAACCCAGCGGTACGCAGCAACGTGTAAAACACTGGAAAACAACAAGGCACACGGGTGAATAACCCTGGAAAACAACAAGGCACACGGGTGAATAACCCTGGAAAACAACAAGGCACACGGGTGAATAACCCTGGAAAACAACAAGGCACACGGGTGAATAACCCTGGAAAACAACAAGGCACACGGGTGAATAACCCTGGAAAACAACAAGGCACACGGGTGAATAACCCGGCGATGCAAAACACAATGGAGCTCCACCGAGTTTCACTACTCTCCACAATAACCAATCACACACAAAGACAAGGGGGCAGAGGGAACACTTATACAGGTACTGATGAGGGGACATGAACCAGGTGTGTGTAATAAACAAGACAAAACAAATGGAATGATGAGATGAGGAGCGGCAGTGGCTAGAAGGCCAGTGACGATGAACGCCGGAACCAGGAGAGGAGGCAGCTTCGGAGGAAGTCGTGACAGCAACAACAAATTCAATCCCTTTTAGACAACTTCCTGGACAAAATGTTTCACTGTAATAGTGAAGGTGTAAACTTGGGAGTAGAAAACCTAAACAGTATATTTGACCTCTCAGCTTCCCTATCAAATCTAAAAATGTCAAGCCGACAACCTAAAAAAAATTAAAACAATGACAAATGGTTTGATGAAGAATGCAAAAACCTAAGAAAGAAATTGAGAAACCTATTCAACCAAAAACACAGAGACCCAGAAAACCTGAGCCTACGCCTTCACTATGGTGAATCACTAAAACAATACAGAAATACACTACGGAAAAAGAAGGAACAGCATGTTAGAAATCAGCTCAATGTAATTGAAGAATCCATAGACTCTAACCACTTCTGGGAAAATTGGAAAACACTAAACAAACAACAACACGAAGAGCTATCTATCCAAAACGGAGATGTATGGGTAAACCACTTCTCCAATCTTTTTCAATCCAATCAAATTGTATTTGTCACATGCGCCGAATACAACAGGTGTAGACCTTACCGTGAAATGCTTACTTACAAGCCCTTAACCAACAATGCAGTTCAAGAAATTGTGTTAAGAAAATATTTACTAAATAAACTAAAGTAAAAAATGAAATAAAAGGTAACACAATAAAGTAACAATAACGAGGCTATATACAGGGGGTACCGGTACCGAGTCAATGTACGGGGGTACAGGTTAGTCCAGGTAATAACGAGGCTATATACAGGGGGTACCGGTACCGAGTCAATGTACGGGGGTACAGGTTAGTCGAGGTAATAATGAGGCTATATACAGGGGGTACCGGTACCGAGTCAATGTACGGGGGTACAGGTTAGTCCAGGTAATAACGAGGCTATATACAGGGGGTACCGGTACCGAGTCAATGTACGGGGGTACAGGTTAGTCGAGGTAATTTGTACATGTAGGTAGGGGTAAAGTAAATAGTCCATTTGATTCATTGTTCAGCAGTCTTATGGCTTGAGGGTAGAAGCTGTTAAGGAGCCCTTTGGACCTAGACTTGGCGCTCCGGTATCGCTTGCCGTGCGGTAGCAGAGAGAACAGTCTATAATTTGGGTGACTGGAGTCTTTGACTATTTTTTGGGCCTTCTTCTGACACGCCTAGTATATAGGTCCTGTATTTCTAAAAACCTGTTTTCGCTTTGTCATTATGGGGTATTGTGTGTGAATTGATGAGGAAAATTTTTAATTTAATCCATTTTAGAATAAGGCTGTAATGTAACAAAATGTGGAAAAGTCAAGGGGTCTAAATACTCTCCGTCTGACCACTTCAGTATTGAGCGAGTCACTGGTAGTTCCTGCTTTAGTTTTTGCTTGTAAGCAGGAATTAGGAGGATATAATTATGGTCAAATTTGCCAAATGGAGGACGAGGGAGAGCTTTGTACGCATCTCTGTGTGTGGAGTAAAGGTGGTCTAGAGTTTTTTTTTTGATATGGTGGTAGAAATTTGGTAAAACAGATTTAAGTTTGCCTGCATTAAAGTCCCCGGCCACTAGGAGCGCCGCTTCTGGATGAGCATTTTCTTGTTTGCTTATGGCCTTATAGAGCTCGTTGAGTGCGGTCTTAGTGCCAGCGTCGGTTTGTGGTGGTAAATAGACGGCTACGAATAATATAGATGAGAACTCTCTTGGTAGATAGTGGGTCTACAGCTTATCATTAGGTACTCTACCTCAGGCCAGCAATACCTCGAGACTTCTTTAATATTAGACACCAGCTGTTATTGACAAATAGACACACACCCCCGCCCCTCGTCTTACCAGACGTAGCTGTTCTGTCCTGCCGATGCACGGAAAACCCAGCCAACTCTATATTATCTGTGTCGTTGTTCAGCCACAACTCGGTGAAACATAAGGTATTACAGTTTTTAATGTCCCGTTGGTAGGATATTCTTGGCCAATAGAACGGATGGTAGAGGCGGTTTACCCACTCTCCCAATGAATTCTCACAAGGCACCCCGACCTCCGCCCCCTGTATTTCCGTCTTTCCTTCACGCGAATGTCTGGGATTTGGGCCTGGTCTCGGGGGAAGCAGAATATCAAATCGCGTCGGACTCATTAAAGAAAAAATCTTCGTCCAGTTCGAGGTGAGTAATCGCTGTTCTGATGTCTAGAAGCTCTTTTCGGTCATAAGAGACGGTAGCAGCAACATTATGTACAAAATAAGTTACAAACAATGCGGAAAAAAACTAACAAAATAGCACAGTTCTTGAACAAACAGCAAAAACATATTACATGATCAAATACGAATCTTAGAATCAACTATTAACCCACTGGATTCTCCAATAAAATTGAATGAACTAGAGGACAAAATACAAACACTCTAACCCAAAAAGGCCTGTGGTGTTGATGGTATCCTAAATGAAATTGTCACGCCCTGGCTCTGGGACTCTGTTATGTTGAGCCAGGGTGTGTAGTTTCTATGGGTTTGTTTTCTAGGTTCATTATCTAGCTCATGTGTTTCTGTGTTGGCCGGGGTGGTTCTCAATCAGAGGCAACGAGTGTCAGCTGTTGCTTGTTGTCTCTGATTGGGAACCATACTTAGGCAGCCTGTTTTCCACAGTGTTTTGTGGGATCTTGTTCCGTGTTGGTTTGTCTATGACCGAGGACTTCACGTTTCGTTTTGTTGTTTTGTTGTTAATTGAAAAGTACTATTAAAGTATGTACTCGTATCACGCTGCGCCTTGGTCCAATCTTTATGACGATCGTGACAGAAATGATAAAAAATACAGACCACAAATTCCAATTGGCTATACTTAAACTCTTTAACATCATCCTTAGCTCTGGCATCTTCTCCAATATTTGGAACCAAGGACTGATCACCCCAATCCACAAAAGTGGAGACAAATTTTACCCCAATAACTACCGTGGGATATGCGTAAAAACCAACCTCGAGAAAATCCTCTGCATTTTCATTAACAGCAGACTCGTACATATCCTCTGCGAAAATAATGTACTAAGCAAATGTCAAATTGGCTTTTTACCAAATTACCGTACGACAGACCACGTATTCACCCTGCACACCCTAATTGACAAACAAACAAAACAAAACAAAGGCAAAGTCTTCTCATGCTTTGTTGATTTAAAAAAAAACTTTTGACTCAATTTGTCATGAGGGTCTGCTATACAAATTGATGGAAAGTGGTGTTGGGGAAAAACATACGACATTATAAAATCAATATACACAAACAACAAGTGTGCAGTTAAAATTGGCAAAAAAAAAAAACTTTTCTTTCCACAGGGCCGTGGGGTGAGACAGGGATGCAGCTTGAGCCCCACCCTCTTCAATATATACAGTGCATTCGGAGAGTATTCAGACCCCTTGACTTTTTCCACATTTTGTTACATTACAGCCTTATTCTAAAATGGATTAAATTACATTTTTCCTCATCAATCCACACACAATACCCCCATAATTACAAAGCGAAAACAGGTTTTTAGAAATTTTAGAAATTGAGCTCAGGTGCATCCTGTTTCCATTGATCATCCTTGAGATGTTTCTACAACTTGATTGGAGTCCACCTGTGGTAAATTCAATAGGAAACACATCACAATCTCTGTGGAACTTTACTGGCTATAGGAAACACATCACCATCTCTGGGGAACCTTACTGGCTACAGGAAACACATCACCATCTCTGTGGAACCTTACTGGCTATAGGAAACACATCACCATCTCTGGGGAACCTTACTGACTGGAGGAAACACATCACCATCTCTGGGGAACCTTACTGGCTGGAGGAAACACATCACCATCTCTGTGGAACCTTACTGGCTGGAGGAAACACATCACCATCTCTGGGGAACCTTACTGGCTGGAGGAAACACATCACCATCTCTGGGGAACCTTACTGGCTACAGGAAACACATCACCATCTCTGGGGAACCTTACTGGCTATAGGAAACACATCACCATCTCTGGGGAACCTTACTGACTGGAGGAAACACATCACCATCTCTGGGGAACCTTACTGACTGGAGGAAACACATCACCATCTCTGTGGAACCTTACTGGCTGGAGGAAACACATCACCATCTCTGGGGAACCTTACTGGCTACAGGAAACACATCACCATCTCTGGGGAACCTTACTGGCTATAGGAAACACATCACCATCTCTGGGGAACCTTACTGACTGGAGGAAACACATCACCATCTCTGGGGAACCTTACTGACTGGAGGAAACACATCACCATCTCTGGGGAACCTTACTGACTGGAGGAAACACATCACCATCTCTGGGGAACCTTACTGACTGGAGGAAACACATCACCATCTCTGGGGAACCTTACTGGCTACAGGAAACACATCACCATCTCTGGGGAACTTTACTGGCTGGAGGAAACACATCACCATCTCTGTGGAACCTTACTGACTATAGGAAACACATCACCATCTCTGGGGAACCTTACTGACTGGAGGAAACACATCACCATCTCTGGGGAACCTTACTGACTGGAGGAAACACATCACCATCTCTGGGGAACCTTACTGACTGGAGGAAACACATCACCATCTCTGGGGAACCTTACTGACTGGAGGAAACACATCACCATCTCTGGGGAACCTTACTGACTGGAGGAAACACATCACCATCTCTGGGGAACCTTACTGACTGGAGGAAACACATCACCATCTCTGGGGAACCTTACTGGCTACAGGAAACACATCACCATCTCTGTGGAACCTTACTGGCTGGAGGAAACACATCACCATCTCTGGGGAACCTTACTGGCTGGAGGAAACACATCACCATCTCTGGGGAACCTTACTGACTGGAGGAAACACATCACCATCTCTGTGGAACCTTACTGACTGGAGGAAACACATCACCATCTCTGGGGAACTGTACTGGCTATAGGAAACACATCACCATCTCTGGGGAACCTTACTGGCTATAGGAAACACATCACCATCTCTGTGGAACCTTACTGACTGGAGGAAACACATCACCATCTCTGGGGAACCTTACTGACTGGAGGAAACACATCACCATCTCTGGGGAACCTTACTGGCTGGAGGAAACACATCACCATCTCTGGGGAACCTTACTGACTGGAGGAAACACATCACCATCTCTGGGGAACCTTACTGACTGGAGGAAACACATCACCATCTCTGGGGAACCTTACTGGCTACAGGAAACACATCACCATCTCTGTGGAACCTTACTGGCTGGAGGAAACACACACACATTTCTTCTGCTATCTGACTGACTGACACGTTGGAAGGAGATCAGAGTCCCTGTATGAGAAAGGTTGAAAAAGGTTGTTAAGATACATACACAGTCCCCAGACCTACCGGGGCATCTGTAGAGCTTCCTGGCCTGGGTGGTGTCTCCTTTACTGAGTCTGGTTCTCTGGCCAATGGCAGGACGGATTCCATTCTCATCTCTAGAGGGGAGGATGGTGTCTAGAAACATACCTCTGGAGGAGGAGGGAGGGAGGGAGGGAGGGGAGGGAGGTAGGTAGGGGAGGGAGGGAGGGAGGGAGGGAGGGAGGGAGGGAGGGAGGGGGGAGGGAGGGAGGGAGGGAGGGAGGGAGGGAGGGAGGGAGGGAGGGAGGGAGGGAGGGAGGCAGGGAGGGAGGGAGGGAGGGAGGGAGGAGAAGGAGGAGAGGGAGGGAGGGAGGGAGGGAGGAGAGGGAGGGAGGGAGGGAGGGAGGGAGGGAGGGAGGGAGGGAGGGAGGGAGGGAGGGAGGGAGGGAGGGAGGGAGGGAGGGAGAATGAAAGAGAAAGTTAAACAAATGTTACATTTCAAAAATGAAATTACATTTCTGCATGAGAAGAAAGGAGCCCATGGGTTCTAGGCATACTGCATGTGTGCGTGTTACCGTGAGAAGCTGTTCCTAGCATAATACATGATGCTGTCGGTGTGTTACCGTGAGAAGGTGTTCCTAGCATAATACATGATGCTGTCGGTGTGTTACCGTGAGAAGCTGTTCCTAGCATAATACATGATGCTGTCGGTGTGTTACCGTGAGAAGCTGTTCCTAGCATAATACATGATGCTGTCGGTGTGTTACCGTGAGAAGCTGTTCCTAGCATAATACATGATGCTGTCGGTGTGTTACCGTGAGAAGCTGTTCCTAGCATAATACATGATGCTGTCGGTGTGTTACCGTGAGAAGGGGTTCCTAGCATAATGCATGATGCTGTCGGTGTGTTACCGTGAGAAGCTGTTCCTAGCATAATACATGATGCTGTCGGTGTGTTACCGTGAGAAGGGGTTCCTAGCATAATACATGATGCTGTCGGTGTGTTACCGTGAGAAGGGGTTCCTAGCATAATACATGATGCTGTCGGTGTGTTACCGTGAGAAGGTGTTCCTAGCATAATACATGATGCTGTCGGTGTGTTACCGTGAGAAGCTGTTCCTAGCATAATACATGATGCTGTCGGTGTGTTACCGTGAGAAGGTGTTCCTAGCATAATACATGATGCTGTCGGTGTGTTACCGTGAGAAGGTGTTCCTAGCATAATACATGATGCTGTCGGTGTGTTACCGTGAGAAGCTGTTCCTAGCATAATACATGATGCTGTCGGTGTGTTACCGTGAGAAGCTGTTCCTAGCATAATACATGATGCTGTCGGTGTGTTACCGTGAGAAGGTGTTCCTAGCATAATACATGATGCTGTCAATTTGTTACCGTGAGAAGGGGTTCCTAGCATAATACATGATGCTGTCGGTGTGTTACCGTGAGAAGCTGTTCCTAGCATAATACATGATGCTGTCGGTGTAATACCGTGAGAAGCTGTTCCTAGCGTAATACATGATGCTGTCAATGTGTTACCGTGAGAAGGGGTTCCTAGCATAATACATGATGCTGTCGGTGTGTTACCGTGAGAAGCTGTTCCTAGCATAATACATGATGCTGTCGGTGTGTTACCGTGAGAAGCTGTTCCTAGCATAATACATGATGCTGTCGGTGTGTTACCGTGAGAAGGTGTTCCTAGCATAATACATGATGCTGTCGGTGTGTTACCGTGAGAAGGTGTTCCTAGCATAATACATGATGCTGTCGGTGTGTTACCGTGAGAAGGGGTTCCTAGCATAATACATAATGCTGTCGGTGTGTTACCGTGAGAAGGTGTTCCTAGCATAATACATGATGCTGTCGGTGTGTTACCGTGAGAAGGTGTTCCTAGCATAATACATGATGCTGTCGGTGTGTTACCGTGAGAAGGGGTTCCTAGCATAATACATAATGCTGTCGGTGTGTTACCGTGAGAAGCTGTTCCTAGCATAATACATGATGCTGTCGGTGTGTTACCGTGAGAAGCTGTTCCTAGCATAAAACATGATGCTGTCGGTGTGTTACCGTGAGAAGGGGTTCCTAGCATAATACATGATGCTGTCGGTGTGTTACCGTGAGAAGCTGTTCCTAGCATAATACATGATGCTGTCGGTGTGTTACCGTGAGAAGGGGTTCCTAGCATAATACATGATGCTGTCGGTGTGTTACCGTGAGAAGGTGTTCCTAGCATAATACATGATGCTGTCGGTGTATTACCGTGAGAAGGTGTTCCTAGCATAATACATGATGCTGTCGGTGTGTTACCGTGAGAAGGTGTTCCTAGCATAATACATGATGCTGTCGGTGTGTTACCGTGAGAAGGGGTTCCTAGCATAATACATGATGCTGTCGGTGTGTTACCGTGAGAAGCTGTTCCTAGCATAATGCATGATGCTGTCGGTGTGTTACCGTGAGAAGCTGTTCCTAGCATAATACATGATGCTGTCGGTGTGTTACCGTGAGAAGCTGTTCCTAGCATAATACATGATGCTGTCGGTGTGTTACCGTGAGAAGCTGTTCCTAGCATAATACATGATGCTGTCGGTGTGTTACCGTGAGAAGCTGTTCCTAGCATAATACATGATGCTGTCGGTGTGTTACCGTGAGAAGGGGTTCCTAGCATAATACATGATGCTGTCGGTGTATTACCGTGAGAAGGTGTTCCTAGCATAATACATGATGCTGTCGGTGTGTTACAGTGAGAAGGTGTTCCTAGCATAATACATGATGCTGTCGGTGTGTTACCGTGAGAAGGGGTTCCTAGCATAATACATGATGCTGTCGGTGTGTTACCGTGAGAAGCTGTTCCTAGCATAATACATGATGCTGTCGGTGTGTTACCGTGAGAAGCTGTTCCTAGCATAATGCATGATGCTGTCGGTGTAT
>NW_028156600.1:15000-22500 GCF_964263955.1 Coregonus lavaretus
TTGCTATGGTGACCAATGAGCTAAGATAAGGCTGGGATTTGCCTAGCAGAGATTTATAGATGACCTGGAGCCAGTGGGTTTGGCGACGAATATGTAGTGAGGACCAGCCAACAAGAGCGTACAGGTCACAGTGGTGGGTAGTGTATGGGGCTTTGGAGACAAAACGGATGGCACTGTGATAGACCTCCTGTAGCTCAGTTGGTAGAGCATGGCGCTTGCAATGCCAGGGTTGTGGGTTCGTTTCCCACGGGGGGCCAGTATGAAAAATGTATGCACTCACTAACTGTAAGTCGCTCTGGATAAGAGCGTCTGCTAAAATGACTAAAATGTAAAAATCCAATTTGCTGTGAAAGTGTTGGAGGCTATTTTGTAAATGACATCGCCGAAGTCAAGGATCGGTAGGATAGTCAGTTTTACGAGGCCATGTTTGGCAGCATGAGTGAAGGAGGCTTTGTTTTGCGAAATAGGAAGCCGATTCTAGATTTAACTTTGTATTGGAGATGCTTAATGTGAGTCTGGAAGGAGAGTTTACGGTCTAACCAGACACCTAGGTATTTGTAGTTGTCTACATATTCTAAGTCAGATCCGCCGAGAGTAGTGATTCTAGTCGGGTGGGCGGGTGCAAGCAGCGTTCGATTGAAGAGCATGCATTTAATTTTACTAGCGTTTAAGAGCAGTTGGAGGCTACTGAAGGAGTGTTGTATGGCATTGAAGCTTGTTTGGAGGTTTGTTAACACAGTGTCCAATGAAGGGCCAGATGTATACAAAATGGTGTTGTCTGCATTGAGGTGGATCTGAGAGTCACCAGCAGCAAGAGCGACATCATTGATATACACAGAGAATAGAGTCGGCCCGAGAATTGAACCCTGTGGCACCCCCATAGAGACTGCCATAGGTCCAGACAACAGGCCCTCCGATTTGACACATTGAACTCTATCTGAGAAGTAGTTGGTGAACCAGGCGAGGCAGTCATTTGAGAAACCAAGGCTATTTAGTCTGCCAATAAGAATGCGGTGATTGACAGAGTCGAAAGCCTTGGCCAGGTCGATGAAGACGGCTGCACAGTACTGTCTTTTATCGATCGCGGTTATAATATCGTTTAGGACCTTGAGCGTGGCTGAGGTGCACCCATGACCAGCTCGGGAAACCAGATTGCATAGCGGAGAAGGTACGGTGGGATTCGAAATGGTCGGTGATCTGTTTGTTAACTTGGCTTTCAAAAACTTTCGAAGGTGTAGGTAATCCTTTATAAAGCAGCTTTTTTGAAAGATATCACGAAGAACTTCACAAATGTTGCTAAGGCTCTCCACTTTCTGGAGGACCGAGTTTTGAAATCAGTGGAATGCCCGGTGGAAGCAGAGTATGATAGCTAAGGAGATGGAGAAAATCCAGGTGTTTGATTACAAATGCAGAGGGAGCTGAAAAGAGAACACACAGAAGGCTGTTGTATAAAACACCTGTCTCCGGATTACATCTTCAAACTAAGGGCAACCATGGTATCCGTGACAGAGTGGGAGGAGCGTTCATCCATGCACACGGGTAAGAGAGTCTAGCTAGCTATATTTTGAGATAGTATACGCTTCTAATCTTGTCAGAAAGTCATTTTCATTGCAAGTTAAAGCGTACTGTTAGCTAGCTAGCGTTACGTGTATGATCTGTGCAGTAATGTTATTCGTATCTCAGAGCCATTCGCATTGCTAGTTATAGGCTAATGTTAGCTAGCTAGCTAACATTGAACCTAGCTAGTTAGTTAGCTTTAGCTACCTGTAGATTCATGCAAGGTAGTAACGGTATGAGTTGGGATTATGGTTAATTGTTTAGCTAGCTAGCTACATGTATAAACAAAAGACTCCACTATGCAAGTAACCATTTCACTGTACTGTTTACACCTTCTAACAAGCTAGAAACGAACCAAAAACATTGTTTAGAAAGTTGCTTTTAGTTGCCTGGTTTGCTAGATTGACATACAGTGCTGCTTGAAAGTATGTGAACCCTACTGGGCTGGTCATTATCTTGCTATAAAATCCTTATCTAAACCCCAATTCATAATAAAGACATTGCAAGTAAATGACAGAAACAAAAAAATATGATATCTTTTCATAGTTTATTTAACAAAAGTGGTTTATTTAACAGAAACTTAGATTTGATATGTGAAAAAATATGTGACGTCCTTCAGTCAATAGCTTGTGGCACCTCCATTAGCAGCGATACCTTGGACTAAACGTCTCCTACAGCCAGTAATCAGTCTCTGACATCTGTTTAGAGATTTTTGCCCACTCCTCCTTACAGAACTCAGCCAATTGAGTGAGGTTTGAGGGGTGTCTGGCATGAACTGCCCGCTTCAGGTCCTGCCACAGCATCTCGATTGGATTTAGGTCAGGACTTTGACTTGGCCAATCCAAAACACAAATCTTCTTTCTCCTGAGCCATTCTTTTGGTAGATTTGCTTGAATGCTTTGGGTCGTGGTCTTGTTTGAAGAGCCATTTTCGGCCCAGCTTTAGCTCCTTGACTGATGGCCTGACGTTCTGTTCAAGAATCTCCTGGTATACCTCAGAATTCATGGTTCCCTTAATGATGTGGAGTCGTCATGGTTCCCTTAATGATGTGGAGTCGTCATGGTTCCTTTAATGATGTGGAGTCGTCCAGGTCCAGAGGAGGAAAATCAGCCCCAGATCTTGACATTCCCACCACCATGTCTGACTGTTGGGATAAGGCTATTTTGGTGGCAGGCATTGTTGGGGTTTTGCCAAACATAGCAGTGTTGATTGTGACCAAAAAAAAGTCAATTTTGGACTCATCGGTCCAGAGAATGGACTTCCAGGAACCTTCAGGTTTGTCCAGGTGGTCTCTGGCAAAGTTCAGACGGGCATTTTGGACTCATCGGTCCAGAGAATGGACTTCCAGAAACCTTCAGGTTAGTCCAGGTGGTCTCTGGCAAAGTTCAGACAGGCATTTTGGACTCATCGGTCCATAGAATGGACTTCCAGAAACCTTCAGGTTTGTCCAGGTGGTCTCTGGCAAAGTTCAGACGGGCAGTTTGGTTCTTTTTTGACAACAGAGGCTTCTTCCTAGCAACCCTCCCGTGAATGGCATTTCCATTCAGTGTTCTTCTTATTGTTGAAGCGTTCACAGTTACCTGAGATGCAGCAAGGGAGGTCTGCAAATCTCTAGATGTTATGTTTGGGTTGGCTTTTACCTGATTTATTATTGTTCTTGTGGCTCTTGGGGATATTTTGGAAGGGGCGTCCACTTCTAGGCCGAGTTGCTGTCATGTTAAATGCTCTCCATTTGTAAATGATTTGCCTCACAGTGGACTTGATGGAGCTCAAATCTTTTTTGAGATGATTTTATAGCCTTCCCCCAGACTGATGTGCTCTCACTACCGTCGTCCTGATGTCCTCTGAGATCTCCTTTCCTCTCGGCATGGTGTGGCTTTGCATTCACCTGGATGGGAAACACCAAACTGACCAGGTTTCTTATCTCTATTTATCAGAGTCCCGCCCCAACCTCTTTCCTAACGATCTCTCCTTTGATTGGTTCATTTGGTAGCTAATTATTTACCCAGCTGATTCTAACTTACCTACTTGATTCAACCAACCAATGCAACTTGGGGTTCACTTATTTCTGCACCGGCACAAAGTGTTTCTACTACACACATGATTTCCTCTACACCAACATATGGTATTGGTATATATAAACCTGTTATGATTTCCTCTACACCAACATATGGTATTGGTATATATAAACCTGTTATGATTTCCTCTACACCAACATATGGTATTGGTATATATAAACCTGTTATGATTTCCTCTACACCAACATATGGTATTGGTATATATAAACCTGTTATGTCAGATCAAAAAGACTGGTTCTGATTAAATTAAAGATTTCATGGTAAAAAACTGAAAAAATCTGTAATTGCATAAGGGGTTCACATACTTTCAAGCAGCACTGTATACTAAATTCATTTTTTAAACGGATGGGTTTACTGGTGTTAAAATGCACCAGTTCTGCTATTTTTGGACCGCCAGGCTGCTGATGTCATGAAGCCTGTCGTTTTTTTGTGTTCATACTTTTTCAACGAGAAGTTTGATGTCGGACGACAACAGAATGTTCACGACAGTCACTGCGACAACTGTCTACAGACGTAGTATATAAACCAGTCTTTGGTTGTGCACTACCGTAGTCCTCGCATTGTTTAGCACATGGCCTCGCCGTGTGAATCCTTAAAGAGATGGGGTCGGTCACACACACACCTAATAAACGCATGGACGCAGGCACAGACACACAGCCCTTCTCTCTCCAGAAGGAACCCTACGCCTCACAGACACACAGCCCTTCTCTCTCTAGAAGGAACCCTACGCCTCACAGACACACAGCCCTTCTCTCTCTAGAAGGAACCCTACGCAGGCACAGACACACAGCCCTTCTCTCTCTAGAAGGAACCCTACGCCTCACAGACACACAGCCCTTCTCTCTCTAGAAGGAACCCTACGCCTCACAGACACACAGCCCTTCTCTCTCCAGAAGGAACCCTACGCCTCACAGACACACAGCCCTTCTCTCTCCAGAAGGAACCCTACGCCTCACATACACACAGCCCTTCTCTCTCTAGAAGGAACCCTACGCCTCACAGACACACAGCCCTTCTCTCTCCAGAAGGAACCCTACGCCTCACAGACACACAGCCCTTCTCTCTCTAGAAGGAACCCTACGCCTCACAGACACACAGCCCTTCTCTCTCTAGAAGGAACCCTACGCCTCACAGACACACAGCCCTTCTCTCTCTAGAAGGAACCCTACGCCTCACAGACACACAGCCCTTCTCTCTCTAGAAGGAACCCTACGCCTCACAGACACACAGCCCTTCTCTCTCTAGAAGGAACCCTACGCCTCACAGACACACAGCCCTTCTCTCTCTAGAAGGAACCCTACGCCTCACAGACACACAGCCCTTCTCTCTCTAGAAGGAACCCTACGCCTCACAGACACACAGCCCTTCTCTCTCTAGAAGGAACCCTACGCCTCACAGACACACAGCCCTTCTCTCTCTAGAAGGAACCCTACGCCTCACAGACACACAGCCCTTCTCTCTCTAGAAGGAACCCTACGCCTCACAGACACACAGCCCTTCTCTCTCTAGAAGGAACCCTACGCCTCACAGACACACAGCCCTTCTCTCTCCAGAAGGAACCCTACGCCTCACAGACACACAGCCCTTCTCTCTCTAGAAGGAACCCTACGCCTCACAGACACACAGCCCTTCTCTCTCTAGAAGGAACCCTACGCCTCACAGACACACAGCCCTTCTCTCTCCAGAAGGAACCCTACGCCTCACAGACACACAGCCCTTCTCTCTCTAGAAGGAACCCTACGCCTCACAGACACACAGCCCTTCTCTCTCTAGAAGGAACCCTACGCCTCACAGACACACAGCCCTTCTCTCTCCAGAAGGAACCCTACGCCTCACAGACACACAGCCCTTCTCTCTCCAGAAGGAACCCTACGCCTCACAGACACACAGCCCTTCTCTCTCTAGAAGGAACCCTACGCCTCACAGACACACAGCCCTTCTCTCTCTAGAAGGAACCCTACGCCTCACAGACACACAGCCCTTCTCTCTCTAGAAGGAACCCTACGCCTCACAGACACACAGCCCTTCTCTCTCCAGAAGGAACCCTACGCCTCACAGACACACAGCCCTTCTCTCTCTAGAAGGAACCCTACGCCTCACAGACACACAGCCCTTCTCTCTCTAGAAGGAACCCTACGCCTCACAGACACACAGCCCTTCTCTCTCCAGAAGGAACCCTACGCCTCACAGACACACAGCCCTTCTCTCTCTAGTAGGAACCCTACGCCTCACAGACACACAGCCCTTCTCTCTCTAGTAGGAACCCTACGCCTCACAAACACACACAGGTGTGCGCACACACACACACAAACACACACACAAACACACTTGAGGTTTATTTATACTCAAGATTACAGCTCCTAATCTGTAATTTGTCAACCAATCAGAGATCAGGAGACATGCTCGCATCACCACCCCTACTCCAAGACCAGGAAGGAACTCCAAACCAACGAGACTAACCTCAAAACAAACACACATCAACCATACAACCTACAACCTCAAAACAACCACACATCAACCATACAACCTACAACCTCAAAACAACCACACATCAACCATACAACCTACAACCTCAAAACAACCACACATCAACCAAACACTGTAACAACCTACAACCTCAAAACAACCACACATCAACCATACAACCTACAACCTCAAAACAACCACACATCAACCAAACACTGTAACAACCTACAACCTCAAAACAACCACACATCAACCAAACACTGTAACAACCTACAACCTCAAAACAACCACACATCAACCAAACACTGTAACAACCTACAACCTCAAAACAACCACACATCAACCAAACACTGTAACAACCTACAACCTCAAAACAACCACACACCAACCAAACACTGTAACAACCTACAACCTCAAAACAACCACACATCAACCAAACACTGTAACAACCTACAACCTCAAAACAACCACACATCAACCAAACACTGTAACAACCTACAACCTCAAAACAACCCCACATCAACCAAACACTGTAACAACCTACAACCTCAAAACAACCACACATCAACCAAACACTGTAACTCCAGCCCCAAGCCGATTAAATCTGGACCTGCAGGGGGTCTCTCTGGATAAGATAATCTGCTAAATGACTAAAACAAAATTGAAACTTGTGTAAAAATTATAATGGACAGATATTTGTAGTCTCTTCACTCTGTCCAGCCTGCTAAAAGTCATCGAATCAATTTGAAGTGCGGCTCTCTGGACCTCGGTGAAGACCGAATGCGGCCCACAGGGAACATTTGTTTGACACCCCTGACCTACAGCCACAAAACAACCACATAATAACCACACAACAACCTACAGCCACAAAACAACCACAAGAACAACACAACAACAACAACAAAACAACCACACAACAACCTACAACCACAAAACAACCACAAGACAGCCACACAACAACCTACAGTGTGTGTGTGTGTGTGTGTGTGTGTGTGTGTGTGTGTGTGTGTGTGTGTGTGTGTGTGTGTGTGTGTGTGTGTGTGTGTGTGTGTGTAACTTTAAATGGCAGGATGTCAGACTCATTTCCACTTCTCATCTAGTAGAATTCGCTGCACACTGAGGATCCTCTTTTCAGACTCACGTGTGTTTGACAACAGCTGATAATCCAGTGAAATGTGTTGTTTTACAGGGTCAGCCATAGTAGTATGATAGGTCCAGTGTAATGTGTTGTTTTACAGGGTCAGCCATAGTAGTATGATAGGTCCAGTGTAATGTGTTGTTCTACAGGGTCAGCCATAGTAGTATGATAGGTCCAGTGTAATGTGTTGTTTTACAGGGTCAGCCATAGTAGTATGATAGGTCCAGTGTAATGTGTTGTTTTACAGGGTCAGCCGTAGTA
>NW_028156600.1:27500-42420 GCF_964263955.1 Coregonus lavaretus
TCCTGGCCAGATCCATCATTCATACTCACCAGTGAAGTTTCCTCCTATGATGTAAGGTATGAATCCTCTTGGCCAGATCCATCATACATACTCACCAGTGAAGTTTCCTCCTATGATGTAAGGTATGACTCCTCCTGGCCAGATCCATCATACATACTCACCAGTGAAGTTTCCTCCTATGATGTAAGGTATGAGTCCTCCTGGCCAGATCCATCATTCATACTCACCAGTGAAGTTTCCTCCTATGATGTAAGGTATGACTCCTCCTGGCCAGATCCATCATTCATACTCACCAGTGAAGTTTCCTCCTATGATGTAAGGTATGACTCCTCCTGGCCAGATCCATCATTCATACTCACCAGTGAAGTTTCCTCCTATGATGTAAGGTATGAGTCCTCCTGGCCAGATCCATCATTCATACTCACCAGTGAAGTTTCCTCCTATGATGTAAGGTATGAGTCCTCCTGGCCAGATCCATCATTCATACTCACCAGTGAAGTTTCCTCCTATGATGTAGGGTATGAGTCCTCCTGGCCAGATCCATCATACATACTCACCAGTGAAGTTTCCTCCTATGATGTAAGGTATGAGTCCTCCTGGCCAGATCCATCATACATACTCACCAGTGAAGTTTCCTCCTATGATGTAAGGTATGACTCCTCCTGGCCAGATCCATCATACATACTCACCAGTGAAGTTTCCTCCTATGATGTAAGGTATGAGTCCTCCTGGCCAGATCCATCATTCATACTCACCAGTGAAGTTTCCTCCTATGATGTAAGGTATGACTCCTCCTGGCCAGATCCATCATTCATACTCACCAGTGAAGTTTCCTCCTATGATGGCATACCCCGAGAGCATCTGGTCAGAGGGGTGGTGGCACAGGAATCCTCATCTCTCCCAAGTGGACATTCTCAATTTTTCCCCTAACCCATCTGTCTATCTCCTCATTTGAATTCCATGCTGTCACAGTCACTAGCCCATTTAAGCTTAATATCCTTGTCATCTATCGCCCTCCAGGTTCCCTTGGAGAGTTCATCAATGAGCTTGACGCCTTGATAAGTTCCTTTCCTGAGGATGGCTCACCCCTCACAGTTTTGGGGGATTTCAACCTCCCTATGTCCACATTTGACTCATTTCTCTCTGCCTCCTTCTTTCCACTCCTCTCCTCTTTTGACCTCACCCTCTCACCGTCCCCCCCTACTCACAAGGCAGGCAATACGCTTGACCTCATCTTCACTAGATGCTGCTCCTCTACTAATCTCACTGCAACTCCCCTCCATGTCTCCGACCACTACTTTGTTTCCTTTTCTCTCTCGCTCTCCTCCCACACTACTCACTCTGCCCCTACACAGATGGTAATGCGCCGCCGCAACCTTCGCTCTCTCTCTCCCACTACTCTCTCCTCTTCCATCCTATCATCTCTTCCCTCTGCTCAATCCTTCTCCCTCCAATCTCCTGATTCTGCCTCCTCAACCCTCCTCTCCTCCCTTTCTGCATCCTTTGACTCTCTGTGTCCCCTATCCTCCCGGCCGGCTCGGTCCTCCCCTCCAGCTCCGTGGCTTGATGACTCACTGCGAGCTCACAGAACAGAGCTCCGGGCAGCGGAGCGGAAATGGAAGAAAACTAAACTCCCTGCCGACCTGGCATCTTTTCACTCCCTCCTCTCTACATTTTCTTCATCTGTTTCTGCTGCTAAGGCCACCTTCTACCACTCTAAATTCCAAGCATCTGCCTCTAACCCTAGGAAGCTCTTTGCCACATTTTCCTCCCTCCTGAATCCTCCCCCCCCCCCCCCCCCCCTCCTCTCTCTCTGTGGATGACTTCGTCAACCACTTTGAAAAGAAGGTTGATGACATCCGATCCTCGTTTGTTAAGTCAAATGACACTGCTGGTCCTGCTCACACTGCCCTACCCTATGCTTTGACTTCTTTCTCCCCTCTCTCTCCAGATAAAATCCTGCGACTTGTGACTGCAGGCCGCCCAACAACCTGCCCGCTTGACCCCATCCCCTCCTCCCTTCTCCAGACCATCTCCGGTGACCTTCTCCCCTACCTCACCTCGCTGATCAACTCATCCTTGACCGCTGGCCATGTCCCCTCCGTCTTCAAGAGAGCGAGAGTTGCTCCCCTTCTCAAAAAACCAACACTCGACCCCACTGATGTCAACAACTACAGACCAGTATCCCTTCTTTCTTTTCTTTCCAAAACTATTGAGCGTGCCGTCTTTAGCCAACTCTCTTGCTATCTCTCTCAGAATGACCTTCTTGATCCAAACCAATCAGGTTTCAGGACTGGTCATTCAACTGAGACTGCTCTTCTCTGTGTCACGGAGACTCTCCGCACTGCTAAAGCTAACTCTCTCTCCTCTGCTCTTGTCCTTCTAGACCTGTCTGCTGCCTTTGATACTGTGAACCATCAGATCCTCCTCTCCACCCTCTCCGAGCTGGGCATCTCCGGCGCGGCTCACTCCTGGATTGCGTCCTACCTGACCGGTCGCTCCTACCAAGTGGCGTGGCGAGAAGCTGTCTCCGCACCACGTGCTCTCACCACTGGTGTCCCCCAAGGCTCAGTTCTAGGCCCTCTCCTTTTCTCCCTATACACCAAGTCACTTGGCTCTGTCATATCCTCACATGGTCTCTCCTATCATTGCTACGCTGACGATACACAACTAATCTTCTCCTTTCCCCCTTCTGATAACCAGGTGGCGAATCGCATCTCTGCATGTCTGGCAGACATATCAGTATGGATGACGGATCACCACCTCAAGCTGAACCCTGGCAAGACGGAGCTGCTCTTCCTCCCGGGGAAGGACTGCCCGTTCCATGATCTCGCCATCACGGTTGACAACTCCGCTGTGTCCTCCTCCCAGAGTGCGAAGAGCCTAGGCGTGACCCTGGACAACACCCTGTCGTTCTCCGCCAACATCAAGGCGGTGACCCGCTCCTGCAGGTTCATGCTCTACAACATTCGGAGAGTACGACCCTGCCTTACACAGGAAGCGGCACAGGTCCTGGTCCAGGCGCTTGTCATCTCCCGTCTGGACTACTGCAACTCGCTGTTGGCTGGCCTCCCTGCCTGTGCCATTAAACCCCTACAACTCATCCAGAATGCCGCAGCCCGTCTGGTGTTCAACCTTCCCAAGTTCTCTCACGTCACCCCCCTCCTCCGCACACTCCACTTGCTTCCAGTTGAAGCTCGCATCCGCTACAAGACCATGGTGCTTGCCTATGGAGCAGTGAGGGGAACGGCACCTCTGTACCTTCAGGCTCTGATCAGTCCCTACACCCAAACGAGGGTATTGCGCTCATCCACCTCTGGCCTGCTGGCTCCCCTTCCTCTGCGGAAGCATAGCTCCCGCTCAGCCCAGTCAAAACTGTTCGCTGCTCTGGCACCCCAATGGTGGAACAAGCTCCCTCACGACGCCAGGACAGCGGAGTCACTCACCACCTTCCGGAGACATTTGAAACCCCACCTCTTTAAGGAATACCTGGGATAGGATAAAGGAATCCTTCTACCCCCCCCCCCCCCCCCCATTGTAAAGTGGTTATCCCACTGGCTATAGGGTGAACGCACCAATTTGTGAGTCGCTCTGGCTAAGAGCGTCTGCTAAATGACGTTAATGTGCCCTTGAGCAAGGCACTTAACCCTAATTGCTCCTGTAAGTCGCTCTGGATAAGAGCGTCTGCTAAATGACTAAAATGTAAATGTAAATGTATGATGTAAGGTATGAGTCCTCCTGGCCAGATCCATTATACATACTCACCAGTGAAGTTTCCTCCTATGATGTAAGGTATGACTCCTCCTGGCCAGATCCATCATACATACTCACCAGTGAAGTTTCCTCCTATGATGTAAGGTATGAGTCCTCCTGGCCAGATCCATCATACATACTCACCAGTGAAGTTTCCTCCTATGATGTAAGGTATGACTCCTCCTGGCCAGATCCATCATACATACTCACCAGTGAAGTTTCCTCCTATGATGGAAGGTATGACTCCTCCTGGCCAGATCCATCATTCATACTCACCAGTGAAGTTTCCTCCTATGATGTAAGGTATGAGTCCTCCTGGCCAGATCCATCATACATACTCACCAGTGAAGTTTCCTCCTATGATGAAAGGTATGAGTCCTCCTGGCCAGATCCATCATTCATACTCACCAGTGAAGTTTCCTCCTATGATGTAAGGTATGAGTCCTCCTGGCCAGATCCATCATTCATACTCACCAGTGAAGTTTCCTCCTATGATGTAAGGTATGACTCCTCCTGGCCAGATCCTCTCAGCTCTGGAGGTTGCTGCTCTAGGAACACGATTCTTCACAACAACGTTCCAGGCGTTTCCTGTTTTCCCGACGCTCCCTGGCTTCACTGTATTCCCACTCTTTACGGCTTTCCTAGCCTTCCCAGTCTTTCCAGCAGCAGTTTTCCCAGTCTGGGTCTTGGGACCGGAGGCTGACTCCTGACTGGAGTTCTTAGGCCTATAGTCTGGAGGAGGAGGAGGAAGAGGAAGAGGGAGAGGGAGAGGAAGAGGAGGGGAGGGGAGAGGAGAGGAGAGGAGAGGAGAGGAGAGGAGAGGAGAGGAGAGGAGAGGAGAGGAGAGGAGAGGAGAGGAGAGGAGAGGAGAGGAGAGGAGAGGAGAGGAGAGGAGAGGAGAGGAGAGGAGAGGAGAGGAGAGGAGAGGAGAGGAGAGGAGAGGAGGACAGATATGAGAGTCAAGCTAGCGGTTGTGTAAAGAGTATAATATTATAATATATATTAATACTACAGCTGTGTAAAGACTATGTAAGGGATGATAATTTAACACATTAGAAATGTGTTTATTTGCCGGTAGAAATGTGTTCAACATCCACTGAAGTACAGTGCATTCGGAAAGTATTCAGACCCCTTGAATCTTTTCACATTTTGTTACGTTACGGCCTTATTCTAAAATGGATTTAAAAAAAATTGGGGGCCCTTATCAATCTACACACAATACCCCATAATGACAAAGCAAAAACAGGTTTTTGGAAATGTTTTGAAACGCTTGGCATTCAGGCCAAAGAGTTAAATCTTGGTTTCATCAGACCAGAGAATCTTGTTTCTCATGGTCTGAGAGTCCTTTAGGTTCCTTTTGGCAAACTCCAAGCGGGCTGTCATGTGCTTTTACTGAGGAGTGGCTTCCGTCTGGCCACTCTACCATAAAGGCCTGATTGGTGGAGTGCTGCAGAGATGGTTGTCCTTCTGGAAGGTTAATCTCCACAGAGGAACTCTGGAGCTCTGTCAGAGTGACCATCAGGTTCTTGGTCACCTCCCTGACCAAGGCCCTTCTCCCCTGATTGCTCAGTTTGGCCAGGCGGCCATCTCGAGGAAAATTCTTGGTGGTTCCAAACTTCTTCCATTTAAGAATGATAGAGGCCACTGTGTTCTTGGGGACCTTCAATGCTGCAGAAATGTTTTGGTACCCTTCCCCAGATATGTGCCTCGACACAATCCTGTCTCGGAGCTCTACGGACAATTCCTTCGACCTCATGGCTTGGTTTTTGCTCTGACATGCACTGTCAACTGTGGGACCTTATATAGACAGGTGTGTTGCATTTCAAAAATCATGTCCAATCAATTTAATGCACCACAGGTGGACACCAATCAAGTTGTAGAAACATCTCAGGGATGATCAATCGAAACAGGATGCACCTGAGCTCAATTTCGAGTCTCATAGCAATACTTATGGAAATAAGATATTTCTGTATATTTTTATTTTAATAAATCTACAAAGAATTCTAAAAACCTGATTTCACTTTGTCATGATGGGGTATCGTGTGTAGATTGATGAGGATTTGTTATTTATTTAATCCTTTTTACAATAAGTCTGTAATGTAATAAAATGTGTAATAATTCAGGGGGGTCTGAATACTTTCCGAAGGCGCTGTAGCTAGCAAGTTTACTAGATAGCTACAGTAGTTGCCTTGGTAACCAGGATTGTAGTGTGCGTCGTACCGAAGCCAAACCTCCGTATTCTGTCCAGGAGGAGGGATAACGATCCTTTCTTCTTTGAGATGACATGTTCCTCTACACCACCTCCACACGCACACACACACACACACACACACACACACACACACACACACATACACACACACACACACACACACACACACATGTCCGATTAGACTCAAACCAAATCCTCTTGATTTATCTCATCACTCTCTCTCTGACTCAATGTTTTCCACTAGCGCCGGCTATCGGCTATACAGCCGGTTTCTCTCTCTCTCTGACTCAGTGTTTTCCACTAGCGCCGGCTATCGGCTATACAGCCGGTTTCTCTCTCTCTCACTCAGTGTTTTCCACTAGCGCCGGCTATCGGCTATACAGCCGGTTTCTCTCTCTCTCACTCAGTGTTTTCCACTAGCGCCGGCTATCGGCTATACAGCCGGTTTCTCTCTCTCTGACTCAGTGTTTTCCACTAGCGCCGGCTATCGGCTATACAGCCGGTTTCTCTCTCTCTGACTCAGTGTTTTCCACTAGCGCCGGCTATCGGCTATACAGCCGGTTTCTCTCTCTCTCACTCAGTGTTTTCCACTAGCGCCGGCTATCGGCTATACAGCCGGTCTCTCTCTCTCTCTGACTCAGTGTTTTCCACTAGCGCCGGCTGTCGGCCATACAGCCGGGTTACTCACTCATTCTCGGCCGGGTACTTTTTTCCACTTAAATTAACTATGCTACTTTTCTGCAATTCACAAGTCAGAAAAAAAGTCAGCCCGAGCCCTCTCTCCCTCTAGAATGAACGACATGCATCTTCTAGTGACCTATTGATAGGACAGGCATCTTCTAGTGACCTATTGATAGGACAGGCATCTTCTAGTGACCTATTGATAGGACAGGCAGCTGTCAGTCACAAAGTGAGCGATGACAGGGAAAAACACTGCTGGTTTGACAGTCGTCTGTTCCGCCTCTCGGTACCTGGGTGTGTGTGTTGTGTACGCCGTGGTCGCAGTCACATGTCTTTACATGGAGGGAGAGAGCACGATGCTCCTTCATCGTCACTAACCAGGTTTCCACCCAACCTTTTTATTCGAGTAAAGTACATGTCGGATAACAGATGTCATGACAGGGGGGCTTCCCGAGGGGTTGCAGCGGTCTAAGGAACTGCATTGCAGCGTTGACTGACAGGGGGCTTCCCGAGGGGTTGCAGCGGTCTAAGGAACTGCATCGCAGCGTTGACTGACAGGGGGCCTCCCGAGGGGTTGCAGCGGTCTAAGGAACTGCATCGCAGCGTTGACTGACAGGGGGCTTCCCGAGGGGTTGCAGCGGTCTAAGGAACTGCATCGCAGCGTTGACTGACAGGGGGCTTCCCGAGGGGTTGCAGCGGTCTAAGGAACTGCATCGCAGCGTTGACTGACAGGGGGCTTCCCGAGGGGGTGCAGCGGTCTAAGGAACTGCATCGCAGCGTTGACTGACAGGGGGCCTCCCGAGGGGTTGCAGCGGTCTAAGGAACTGCATCGCAGCGTTGACTGACAGGGGGCTTCCCGAAGGGGGCGCAGCGGTCTAAGGAACTGCATCGCAGCGTTGACTGTCAGGGGGCCTCCCGAGGGGTTGCAGCGGTCTAAGGAACTGCATCGCAGCGTTGACTGACAGGGGGCCTCCCGAGGGGTTGCAGCGGTCTAAGGAACTGCATCGCAGCGTTGACTGACAGGGGGCTTCCCGAAGGGGTTGCAGCGGTCTAAGGAACTGCATCGCAGCGTTGACTGACAGGGGGCTTCCCGAGGGGTTGCAGCGGTCTAAGGAACTGCATCGCAGCGTTGACTGACAGGGGGCCTCCCGAGGGGTTGCAGCGGTCTAAGGAACTGCATCGCAGCGTTGACTGACAGGGGGCTTCCCGAGGGGTTGCAGCGGTCTAAGGAACTGCATCGCAGCGTTGACTGACAGGGGGCTTCCCGAGGGGTTGCAGCGGTCTAAGGAACTGCATCGCAGCGTTGACTGACAGGGGGCTTCCCGAGGGGTTGCAGCGGTCTAAGGAACTGCATCGCAGCTTTGCAGTGTCACTACAGCCTGGGGTTTGATCGTCCTAATATTTATATATTTATATATTTCTTAATTCCATTCTTTTACTTTTTAGATTTGTGTGTATTGTTGTGAATTGTTAGATACTACTGCACTGTTGGAGCTAGGAACACAAGCATTTCGCTACACCCGCAATATCATCTGCTAAATATGTGTATGTATTTTGATTTGATTTGATTCCGGGCAGTGTCACAACCGGCCCATGACCGGGAGTCCCATAGGGCGGCGCACAATTGGCCCAGCGTCATCCGGGTTAGGGGAGGGTTCGGCCGGGGCACCTTTACTTGGCTCATCGCGCTCTAGCGACTCCTTGTGGCGGGCCGGGCGCCTGCAGGCTGACCTCGGTCGTCAGTTGAACGGTGTTTCCTCCGACACATTGGTGCGGCTGGCTCCCGGGTTAAGCGAGCGATGACATGTTGTGTTGTCCTCCCACTACCACTCAGGAAACCATGGCTTATTAGGCTACAGATGAAACACGTTACTATGAGCTTCCCAGGGTGGTGAAACACGTTACTATGAGCTTCCCTGGGTGGTGAAAGTGCACCGGTGATGAGCTTGATGCTCCTTTCCATTAAATATTGAGGGTCTTATTCTGGTGACATGATAATCCATGCTTGGCTGACGTTTTGACAAATTAAAACAATCTGTCTCTTTCTGTCCATAATAATAATAATCTCATAGTGTAGGCTTTACGCCCGCTCTAGCCAACAGCGGGTCGATAGTGCAGTTGGCTAGATCGCACGTGGCAAGACCAGAGGGGGAACACTCGCTATTTAACTCAACAGTTTTAGTGACGAAACCATCAGTAGAGTTGCCAAGACCAGAGGGGGAACACTCGCTATTTAACTCAACAGTTTTAGTGACGAAACCATCAGTAGAGTTGCCAAGACCAGAGGGGGAACACTCGCTATTTAACTCAACAGTTTTAGGCCAAGACCAGAGGGGGAACACTCGCTATTTAACTCAACAGTTTTAGTGACGAAACCATCAGTAGAGTTCAAAATGCCATGGAAACACATTTAACTTGTATTTTTTATTCTGTACACGGGAAATCAACTGTAAAAGTTATTTTACGTGCACCACATCATCACACAGAGCCTTTCATCAGCAACAAGTCAGTTTGATGGAAACACATCTCTGGTGGGAAAATGTGCATATTGTTTTCATGCAGATTCTAGAATATTTTCATGAAACTCTGTAGCCAATTGGATTGAAACCTAGCTTATGCGAGTCAATTTCCACTGTCCCATATAATGTGGTAACGATGAGTTGAAATCAAACTTAGCCTGCTGTTTTCTGGCACATTCATTTATTTTTCTTTCACACGTTGCATATGCATCCACGGAGTGCTGGCTCATAGGCTTACTGTGCTTTGACTGACGAACAGCAAGCTGGACTAGTTTATAAAAGCTGTTCAAACTGACTGAATAAAGTCCATCTCATTTATCCTTGCCATTCATAAATCCTACAACGTAGTCGTACAGTATGTCCACGGTATCGCATCGGGACAAGGAAACTAAAGATCTCGTTTGTATTTTCCTTATGAAGTACATCAGGATTTGCCAGACAGTGACGTTAAAGTGAATCGTCAGTATCCTACCCAATCGCATCGGTATCAGAGCCGTTCACTTGGCTCCCTAATTTGCATACTGGTAGGCTTTTTTGGCGATTATCTGCAGATAAATGATGAAAACATTTGATGAAGATGATGAATCCTCCTCACTGCAGAAACAATAGGTAGGTTATTGTAGAGAGAGCCTCTCTCTGGTCCCAAAAAAATGATAAAAGAAAACAGATTGAATTGTTTAAAAAAAGCTAATGATACTGATATGGTATTTTCAAAGATATTGATATAGGTCTACTGATTTAATCAAAGTGTTGACAATGGAGTAGTCGACGGCTGCTTTCTGTGTAGCAAATGTTTAACACCTGCTTCATTCTTCAATCATACCTGTAATACAGATAGCTGAGAAAATGCCTCTTAAAAGGAAGCTTAATTTTTCTGTTTTAATAAAATACATAATTTATAGAACAAACGTAATTGTGGCAATTCAAATATTGCAGTAAAATACTAATCTCAAGAGAAAACAGGTGAAATGTTAAAAAAGGTTAAAAAGGTATAAAATAGGGTAACATCTTCCTTCACACCTAGCGTCATAACCATGTCATAATATGTCATAACAGCTGACATAACGTGTCATAACCTGTCATAATATGGGTCATAACACTGTCATGACCCATATATTTACACCTGTGACATATATTGCGTTATTTTATGGCTGGTAGACACAATATAAGTAACCTAATGTATGTCCCTCTTACTGCCCTGAATGCCTCTGCTGATCCTACAGCTATTGGATGGAGTAATCATGTGTCTATGAACCAGAGTTACACTGTTAGCACTGAGTTGGTGTGCCCTAGGAGGAAGTCCACTGGGTGCAGCTCACCATATTCTGACTATCTCTGAAACTCACTTAGATCATATCTTTGATGATACAGTGGTAGCAATACAAGGTTATAACATCTACAGAAAAGACAGAAATGCCAACGGGGGCGGTGTTGCGGTCTATATTCAGAACCACATTCCTGTAAAGATTAGAGAGGATCTCATGTTAAATACTGTTGAAGTAATATGGCTACAGGTTCACCTGCCTCACCTAAAGCCCATTCTGGTGGGAAGCTGCTATAGACCACCAAGTGCTAACAGTCAGTATCTGGATAACATGTGTGAAATGCTTGATAATATATGTGATATCAACAGAGAGGTATGGTGTGGTCCTCTGTAGCTCAGCTGGTAGAGCACGGCGCTTGTAACGCCAAGGTAGTGGGTTCGATCCCCGGGACCACCCATACACAAAAAAAAAATGTATGCACGCATGACTGTAAGTCGCTTTGGATAAAAGCGTCTGCTAAATGGCATATAAAGGTATATTTTCTGGGTGATTTAAATATTGACTGGCTTTCATCAAGCTCCCCACTCAAGAAAAAAGTTACAAACAGCACAGGAATGAAATCATCAACATGTATTGATCACATCTTTACTAATGCTGCAGAAATTAGCTTGAAAGCAGTATCCAGATCCATCCTGATGTAGTGATCACAATATTGTAGCCATGTTAAAAATACACCTTATGGAACAGTGGGGACTGTGAAGCAACACAAACACAGGCACAGACACATGCATACATGATAACATACGCACTATACACACACTATACACACATGTACACATGGATTGTTGTACTGTAGATATGTGGTAGTGGTGGAGTAGGGGCCTGAGGGCACACAGTGTGTTGTGATATCTGTGAATGTATTGTAATGTTTTTTAAATGGTATAACTGCCTTAATTCTGCTGGACCCCCAGGAAGAGTAGCTGCTGTGAGCTAACGGGGATCCATAATAAACCCCAGGAAGAGTAGCTGCTGTGAGCTAACAGGGATCCATAATAAACCCCAGGAAGAGTAGCTGCTGTGAGCTAACGGGGATCCATAATAAACCCCAGGAAGAGTAGCTGCTGTGAGCTAACGGGGATCCATTATAAACCCCAGGAAGAGTAGCTGCTGTGAGCTAACGGGGATCCATAATAAACCCCAGGAAGAGTAGCTGCTGTGAGCTAACGGGGATCCATAATAAACCCCAGGAAGAGTAGCTGCTGTGAGCTAACGGGGATCCATAATAAACCCCAGGAAGAGTAGCTGCTGTGAGCTAACGGGGATCCATAATAAACCCCAGGAAGAGTAGCTGCTGTGAGCTAACGGGGATCCATAATAAACCCCAGGAAGAGTAGCTGCTGTGAGCTAACGGGGATCCATAATAAACCCCAGGAAGAGTAGCTGCTGTGAGCTAACGGGGATCCATAATAAACCCCAGGAAGAGTAGCTGCTGTGAGCTAACGGGGATCCATAATAAACCCCAGGAAGAGTAGCTGCTGTGAGCTAACGGGGATCCATAATAAACCCCAGGAAGAGTATCTGCTGTGAGCTAACGGGGATCCATAATAAACCCCAGGAAGAGTAGCTGCTGTGAGCTAACGGGGATCCATAATAAACCCCAGGAAGAGTAGCTGCTGTGAGCTAACGGGGATCCATAATAAACCCCAGGAAGAGTAGCTGCTGTGAGCTAACGGGGATCCATAATAAACCCCAGGAAGAGTAGCTGCTGTGAGCTAACGGGGATCCGTAATAAACCCCAGGAAGAGTAGCTGCTGTGAGCTAACGGGGATCCGTAATAAACCCCAGGAAGAGTAGCTGCTGTGAGCTAACGGGGATCCGTAATAAACCCCAGGAAGAGTAGCTGCTGTGAGCTAACGGGGATCCATAATAAACCCCAGGAAGAGTAGCTGCTGTGAGCTAACGGGGATCCATAATAAATACAAATACAAATACATTAGAGTGTCAAAACCCACATTTATTCAGATGGGTTTTTTTTCCCTGCCAAGAAGTTTCCTCGTTTTAAAGTTTGTTTCTTAAATCCTTTGTTGTTGTAGTGAATTCTTTAAAGTCATGTTTTTACACTTTATGATTTTTTATTTATTTTTGGGACACTACACTATTATGACCGTCCTATGTCCCTTTACTTGGTGTAAGAAAATACACTTTTGAACACTGTCAATAAGCATTATGACCATCCTATGTCACTTTACTTGGTCTAAGAAAATACACTTTTTGACACTGTCCAGAAGCATTATGACCATCAGCCATAAGCCAGATAGGCCTATCATGCACATGCCCTTATGTCAGTCATCAGTCACATAAGAGGGTGTCTTGTCCTGCTCCTGAAATCTGCTCCTGTGTTCATCCCAGTCATCAGCAACACTGGGGTTGGTGCATGTCTGACATCAACGTGTGTGCGATTACAAATATAATTCAATTTTATCCATTTCAGAAAATTTTATATAACATAAACATATTGTTGACAGGTAGGTTATGGTGTAATGGAATGTTTTACCTTGTGTGGTAGGTTTTGTTGGTTTTGACACTCTTATGTAAGTGTTATAACCAGCCATAAAATAATGCAATATATTGTTTACTGTGATTTACTTGTTCACTATGGTTCACTGGTTCACTATGGTTCACTGGTACACTATGGTTCACTTGTTCAATATGGTTCACTGGTTCACTATGGTTCACTATGGGGAAGGAGGCAGACAGACATATAGAGGAGGCAGACAGACAGACAGACAGACAGACAGACAGACAGACAGACAGACAGACACAGAAGGGGACAGACAGACAGACAGACAGACAGACAGACAGACAGACAGACAGACAGACAGACAGACAGACAGACAGACAGACAGACAGACAGACAGACAGACAGACAGACAGACAGACAGACAGACAGACAGACAGACAGACAGACAGACAGACAGACAGACAGACAGACAGACAGACAGAGAAGGAGCCAGCCAGACAGAGAAGGAGACAGACAGACAGACAGAGAAGGAGACAGCCAGACAGAGAAGGAGACAGCCAGCCAGACAGACAGACAGACAGACAGACAGAGAAGGAGACATATAGACAGACAGACAGACAGACAGAGAAGGAGACATATAGACAGACAGACAGACAGACAGACAGACAGACAGAGAAGGAGACACACAGACAGAGAAGGAGACAGCCAGACAGACAGACAGACAGACAGACAGACAGAGAAGGAGACATATAGACAGACAGACAGACAGACAGACAGACAGAGAAGGAGACATATAGACAGACAGACAGACAGACAGACAGAGAAGGAGACATATAGACAGACAGACAGACAGACAGAGAAGGAGACATATAGACAGAGGAGGCAGACAGACAGACAGAGAAGGAGCCAGCCAGACAGAGAAGGAGACAGCCAGACAGACAGACAGACAGACAGACAGACAGAGAAGGAGACATATAGACAGACAGACAGACAGACAGACAGAGAAGGAGACAGCCAGACAGACAGAGAGAGAGAGAGAGAAGGAGTCAGACAGACAGACAGACTCACCAGTGGTGTGTCCTTGTCTGGAGTGTGTGTGAGTGTGTGTGTGTTGCGTCACGTCTATCGTCCTGTCGATCTGAAACATCCGCAGATCCTCCTCGTCCAACGCAATGTCTCCCCAAAACGCCGCTGTGGAGAAACATCTTCATCATCATCACCATCATCACCATCAACCCCATCAACATTACATCACCATCATCGTCACCATCATCACCATCATCACCATCCTCGTCACCATCATTACCATCATCACTATCAACATCACCATCACCATCTTCCCCATCATGCCCATCAATACCATCATCATCTCCATCAATACCATCATCACCATCATCACCATCATCATCACCATCATCACCATCATTACCATCATCACTATCAACATCACCATCACCATCATCCCCATCATGCCCATCAATACCATCATTACCATCATCACCATCATCATCTCATCATCACCATCATCATCCCTCCATCATCACCATCATCACCATCATGTCCATCATCACCATCATCACCATCATTCCCATCACCTCCATCATCACCATCACCATCATCATTACCATCATCATCTCCATCACCATCACCATCATCATCACCTCCATCATCACCATCATCACCATCATTCCCATCATCACCATCATCACCATCACTCCATCAACATTGCATCACCATCATCGTCACCATCAACACCATCATCGTCACCATCATCACCATCATCACTATCAACATTACCATCACCCCCATCATTCCCATCATCACCATCATCATCTCCATCATCACCATCATCGTCACCATCATCACCATCATCACTATCAACATAACATCACCATCATCACCTCCACCATCATATCCATCATCACCATCAATCCCATCAACATTACCATCACCATCATCCCCATCATTG
>NW_028156598.1:0-2500 GCF_964263955.1 Coregonus lavaretus
CTCACTCCCTCCTTCCCTCCACTCTTCCCTCTCTCCCTCCCTCTCTCCCTCCTTCCCTCCAGTCTTCCCTCTCTCCCTCCCTCTCACCCTCCTTCCCTCCAGTCTTCCCTCTCTCCTTCTCTCTCTCCCTCCCTCTCTCCTTCCCTCTCTCTCCTCCTTCCCTCCAGTCTTACCTCCCTCTCTCCCTCCTTCCCTCCAGTCTCCCCTCTCTCCCTCCCTCTCTCCCTCCTTCCCTCCGGTCTTCCCTGTCTCCCTCCCTCTCTCCCGCCTTCCCTCCAGTCTTACCTCTCTCCCTCCCTCTCTCCCTCCTTCCCTCCAGTCTTACCTCTCTCCCTCCCTCTCTCCCTCCTTCCCTCCAGTCTTACCTCTCGCTCTCCTTCCTTCCCTCCCTCCTTCCCTCCTTCTTCCCTCTGCAAAATTGGATTTCTAATAAACCTAATGGCAGCCATTTGGACCTCAGGGCCAGCCCATTCCAGGAACCCGACAGGGTGTGTATGTTTGTGTGTGTGTGTGGGTGGGTGTGTTTGTGTGTGTGTGTGTGTGTGTGTGTGTGTGTATGTGCATGCAAGCGTGTGTGTGTGTTGCGGCAGTGTGTGTGTGGGGCAGTAGTTTTGTTAATGCTCACATGAATTTATTTTCCCCTGTCAACTGTTTAGAAAACATTTGATAAATCAGAGCGTGTGATTGGTCTAGAGCTACGGCCTGCATCCAGATCAGTCTGCTTAATACAATACACACACACACATACTCACCTGCACGCACACACACACACAATCGGAAATCTTAATACAGAGCATCCCATTCCTCCTGACCCAGCACATTCACAGCCCTCCCTGCTCTCTTTTTATTTATCTTTCTTTTTATTTTCTTCTTCTTTGCAACACCACAACATATCACACCATATCACACCATATCACAACATATCACACCATATCACACCATACCACACCATATCACACCATATCACACCATATCACACCATATCACACCATATCACACCATATCACATCATACCACACCATACCACACCATATCACACCATACCACACCATATCACATCATATCACACCATATCACACCATATCACACCATATCACACCATACTACATCATAACACACCATATCACACCATATCACACCATGTCACACCATACCACAACATATCACACCATATCACACCATACCACACCATATCACACCATATCACACCATATCACATCATAACACACCATACCACACCATATCACGCCATATAAAACCATATCACTCCATATCACACCATATCACACCATATCACACCATATCGCTAGATCAGGGGCCATTCAGGGGCCTCATAATTAGTTGTGTTAAAGTAATCATTAGGTCTAATTAATATCCAGACCTCTGATCATAATGTAATACGGCTAGAGGTGAGAGGAGAAGAGGCAGGGGAAAAGAAAGCGATAAAAGGGGGAGAGAGAAGGGAGGGGTGAGAAAGGAAGGGGAGAGAAAAGAGGGGAGAGAAAGGAAGGGGTGAGAAAGGGAGGGGAGAGAAAGGAAGAGGTGAGAAAGGAAGGGGTGAGAAAGGAAGGGTGAGAAAGGAAGGGGAGAGAAAGGAAGAGGTGAGAAAGGAGGGGGTGAGAAAGGGAGGGGAGAGAAAGGGAGGGGTGAGAAAGGGAGGGGTGAGAAATGGAGGGGAGAGAAAGGAAGGGGGAAGAAAGGGAGGGGTGAGAAAGGGAGGGAGAGAGAAGGGGAGGGGAGAGAGAAGGAAGGGGTGAGAAAGGAAGGGGTGAGAAAGGGAGGGGTGAGAAAGGAAGGGGTGAGAAAGGGAGGGGTGAGAAATGGAGGGGTGAGAAATGGAGGGGAGAGAAAGGGAGGGGGGAGAAAGGGAGGGGTGAGAAAGGGAGGGGAGAGAGAAAGGGAGGGGAGAGAGAAGGGGAGGGAGAGAGAAGGGGAGGGGAGAGAGAAGGAAGGGGTGAGAAAGGAAGGGGTGAGAAAGAGAGGGGTGAGAAAGGGAGGGGTGAGAAAGGGATGGGAGAAAAAGGAAGGTGTGAGAAAGGGAGGTGTGAGAAAGGGAGGGGAGAGAAAGGAAGGGGTGAGAAAGGAAGGGGTGAGAAAGGGAGGGGAGAGAGAAGGGGAGGGGAGAGAGAAGGGAGGGGTGGGAAAGGAAGGGGTGAGAAAGGGAGGGAGAGAGAAAGGGAGGGGAGAGAGAAAGGGAGGGGAGAGAAAGGGAGGGGAGAGAGAAAGGGAGGGGAGAGAGAAGGGGAGGGGAGAGTGAAGGGGAGGGGAGAGAGAAGGAAGGGGTGAGAAAGGAAGGGGTGAGAAAGGGAGGGGTGAGAAAGGGAGGGGTGAGAAAGGGAGGGGAGAGAAAGGGAGGGGTGAGAGAGGAAGGGGTGAGAAAGGAAGGGGTGAGAAAGGGAGGGAGAGAGAAAGGGAGGGGAGATAGAAGGGGAGGGGAGAGAGAAGGGAGGGGTGAGAAAGGAAGGGGTGAGAAAGGGAGGGGAGAGAGAAAGGGAGGGGA
>NW_028156598.1:7500-27925 GCF_964263955.1 Coregonus lavaretus
TCACAGTGGGCCCAGGGTGTTTGTTGGTTTTATATTGGATCATAACAGTCTTTTTTTTAGATGGCTACCCCGATGACATCCATACTGATCAGGAGCACAGTCACCTCTACCCATGAACGATTGGGAGCAGGGGCAGGGGCAGGGGCTCCCTACCCACCCGGTGGGAGTTTGGGGACGACGACTGTCTGTGTGTGTGTGTGTGTGTGTGTGTGTGTGTGTGTGTGTGTGTGTGTGTGTGTGTGAGGGGACGGGGAACGGAGGTGGGAGACGAGGAGATACAGACTTATTCAGGGAGAAGAATGAAGAAGATTAGAGTATTGATTTAAAGTATTGATTTAGAGTATTGATTTAGAGTATTGCCCAAATTCTCAATCAGAGTTGGGAGTCATTTGGAGTCGCGACCGGCAGAGCAAGTGTTTGTGGGAGAGAGGGAGGGGGACGGAGAGATAGACGGAGATAAATAGAGAAAGAGTAGGGAGAGAAAGCGAACGGAGAGATCAGGAGAGGAGAAAGATGAGGAAAGCCAGTGACATGTACATTTATAATGCTGTCAGATGTTATGGACAGGGTTTGAACCTGGATCTGTGTTAACCTGCTGAGCTAAAGCCCAGGTCTCGGGCAAGGTTATCACACAAACACTGTTCATTGAACCACTTATTTTACACAGACACCTCTCTGACCTCTCCTCTACCCTCTTTCCTTTGAGCACACACACGCAGACACCCTCGTCAAGAGAGGAAGGAAACTAGAACCAGAAGACTACACTACACTCTTAGAAAAAAAGGTTCCAAAAGGGTTCTTCGGCTGTCCCCATAGGATAACCCATTTTTGTTCCAGGGAGAACCCTTTTAGGTTCTAGATAGCACCTTTTTTTTCTAAGAGTGTATACTACACTAATGCACAGTATTTATCTTCTGTGGCGTAACTGTAATTGTACCCATCCATACCCATTAATTGAACTCCAATAGGCGTGACTGGAATGATTAACCTTTGTTCCTCATTTGAATCTCACGATGCATGGGGTTTTTATTTTTTATTTTTATCGAACCTTTATTTATCCAAGGAAGTCATGCTGAGACCACGGTCTCTTTTGCAAATGAATCCTGCACGAACACATCAATAAACAACAATTACACTATACTGTACACATATCTATACACACATAAATTACACAAGACATGAAAAAACTAAACACGAAAAGTAAAACACAATCATATGAAACAAACACATTCTTCATTATAATGGCCCAGTAACATCCACCTGAATTGCCCTATAGGCATCAACTCCATCAACTTTATGGAGTTTGGGAGATAGTTCCACATGAGAGGCGCAAGAAACTAAAAGCAGATTTCCCTAAGTGGGTGGAGATTGAAGGGATGTCCAGTGTAAGCCACCCTGAGTCTGGGTCTGGTAACTGCTACGTCTGACGCTTAACAATGAGGTCAGGTATGGCGGAAAGTTTATGCAAGAGAGCTATATAGACAAAAAATAGCGCAATGCATCAATCTACGAGACTTCAGAGAGGGCCAGCCTACTTTCTGATACAGAATGCAGTGATGTGTACTGAACCTGTCGCCCGTAATAAACTGCGTCCAATGGCTTCAATACAGTGGCAGCTGCATTCATATATAGACGATATTGTCATAGTCAATAACCGTAATGAATGTTGACTTAATGATTTGTTTTCTGCTCTTTAACAAAAGACAAGACCTATTTTAATTCTTAATTTATTAACTAACTCATCAACATGCTTTTTGAAAGATAGCTTTTCCTCAGCCCAGACGCCCAGATATTTATGAACCGGGACACGGTCAAATGAGGGCACCATCCAAATTACGTATGCATAAATCATCAGATACATTTTTATGTGATTTAGAAAATAACATATACTTGGTTTTACCTGCATTAAGTACCAATTTCAGTTCAACAAAGGCTTTCTGCAGGGCAATAAAAGCTGATTGAAGCTCTGACAGAGCCTGGTCAGATGTGGGGTGTCACGATCGTCGGATATAGAGGACCAAGGCGCAGCGTGGAAGGTGAACATACTTATTTATGAAATGATACACGAACAAAACAACAAATCGATACGTGACGTCCACAGGTGCAAAACACAAACCAACACGGAACAAGATCCCACAAACACTGTGGGAAAAACCACCTGACTAAATATGGTTCCCAATCAGAGACAACCAGCAACAGCTGATACTCATTGCCTCTGATTGAGAACCACTCTGGCCAACAGATATACAAACACTAGACTAGACACAACGAGCACAAAACATAAACTCTACACACCCTGCTCAACAAAAGAGTCCCTAGAGCCAGGGCGTGACAGTACCCCCCCCCCCTAAAGGCGCGGACTGCGACCGCGCCTAAACATCACCGAACAGGGGAGGGCTGGGTAGGCATTCCTCCTCGGAGGCGATTCCGGCTCCGGGCTTGACCACCACCCTCTACTAACCCCCCCCCCCCCCCCCCCCCCGTAGTGCCCCTGGTCTGGTCTAGCCCCACTGGCTGGAGCTGGACTGGACTTCGGTGGAGCGGATTGCTCAGGCTCCGGTGTGGAGCAGCTGACCGGTACCTGACCAGGCACCGGTGAAACGGGCACAGGCTGGCGATGGGCACCACAGGTTTGGTGCGGGGAGCAGGAACAGGCCGGACCAGGCTGGCGACGCGCACCACTAGCTTGGTGCGGGGAGCAGGAACAGGCCGGACCGTACTGGGAACACACACCACTGGCCTTACACGGATATCAGGAACGGGCCGGACCGGACTGGCAACACACTTCAGTACCTCTCGCCGTGCCTCTACATTTTCCTTCCCTCTATACACCAATGGCTCCCGTAACCCGGTGGCCTTCTCTCCTCGTCCACCAACTCGCCCCTTATTTGCCTCCAGTGGCCCCGTCGTCCCTGCCATGTGCCCCCCCCTAAAAATTTCTTGGGGGTGCCCCTCGCCTGTCCGATGACTGCCCGGTTGGCGCCGCTTCTCCTCTCCTGCCTGGGCACGCTGCTTGGTCCTGTATTGGTGGGATCTTCTGTCACGATCGTCGGATATAGAGGACCAAGGCGCAGCGTGGAAGGTGAACATACTTATTTATTAAATGATACACGAGCAAAACAACAAATCGATACGTGACGTCCACAGGTGCAAACCACAAACCAACACGGAACAAGATCCCACAAACACTGTGGGGAAAAACCACCTAACTAAATATGGTTCCCAATCAGAGACAACCAGCAACAGCTGATACTCGTTGCCTCTGATTGAGAACCACTCTGGCCAACATAGATATACAAACACTAGACTAGACACAACGAGCACAAAACATAAACTCTACACACCCTGGCTCAACTTAAAAGAGTCCCTAGAGCCAGGGCGTGACATGGGGACAATACACACTGTGTTATGTCCTTTAAAAATGTCCAAACCAGCTAAATGCAGCCTGGTCCAGAGCAATTGATGAAAGCCTGAATAAGTAATGAGTGATCCACAGTGTTGAATGCTTTAGACAGGTCAATAAAAAGGGCTGCACATGATTTATTCTTATCCAAACAACTAAGAACATCATTTAAAACCAAATAAGTAGTAGATATGGTGCTATGACCTGGTCTGAAACCTGACTGGTGTACATTTAGAATACATTTCATAGTTTAAAAAAAAATATTTTTTTATTTGAGTATTTACCAAGGATTCTAGAATTCTTGCTAGACAAGAGAGTTTGGAAATCGGGCGATCATTATTTAGGTCACACGGGTCACCACCATTGTGAAGGGGGAATATATGGGCTGCCTTCCTGACCCTGGGGATGGTAACAGCAATAATTTAAAGATTAAAAAATATGCGTTTCAGAGGAGCAGAAAGCTGCAGCAAGAAAGGATCAAGCAAATCAGCCCCAGTGGATTGCTATTTTTTATTTATTTTTTACATCAATCTAGCCCATCAAAAGTAGAAAGTTGTCTAAATGAAAACAAAGATTCACTAGAAGTTGATGAATCTTCCATCGAGCCAAATAGAGACTGGGAGAGGGGCAGGCAGTCAACTGGCTGACAAGGGTCAATTAAACCACAATTTCGTTCAAATAAAAAACCTGACGAGATAAACTGCTGATTAAAAGCATCACTTATCACATTTTTCTCAGTAATGATGTCATTACTGACACAACTTGCTTAGGCAGGGAAAGAGAGGAATTTCCACGCTTCGGTGCATTAACTGTTTTCCCAAATTTTTACGGAACACCCGCAGAGCCTGAGATAGAACTTAGAAAGTAGCTAGATTTAGCTTTGTTGATTGAGGAAGTGCATTTATTTCTCAATTGCCTGAAAAAAATGCCAATCAGGTACAGAGTTACTTTTTCCAGCCTTAGCCTAGACCTAATTTCTCATCATATAATAAGATCAGAATGTTCTATAGAGAACCAAGGATTTGTTAATTTTAAAGACATTAAAAAGGGTGCGTATTTATCTGCCAGAGAGATTAAAATAGATGAGAACAGTTCTAGAGCTAATTCAGGGTCAGGCATGCAGCTGGTAGAGGAAAAGTCAGAGTAATGCATATAGTAAAGATTTGTATTAATTAATTTATCTTCATAATTATATGAGGATCAGTGTTCATCTGTTTGGTACTGTAACTCTAACACATGCAATAGGACAGTGATCACTGAGATCAGTAGCAAAGACACCACTGGACAAGTGCGGAGTTTGCAGGATTTTTTAAATTAATCTGTGTGGGTTTTACAATCAATTGAGTCAGGTTAAAGTCAAGACACTGTCACACTCTGGCTCCAGGACTTGTGTATTTGAGCCAGGGTGTATGTTGTTGTGTTGGGTTTTGGGTGATGTTTTATGGTTGCATGTCTGTCACGTTTATTTCTAGGTGGGGAGTTCTGTTGTGTCTATTTCTAGGTTGTGGTTGTGTTTCCTTGTTTGTATTCAATGACTCCCAATCGGAGGTAACGAGTGTCAGCTGTCGGCTCGTTATCTCTGATTGGGAGCCATATTTAAGATGTAGGTTTTCTTGTGTTAGTTGTGGGTTTTTGTTCTATGTTCAGTCGGTGTACTGAGGACGTTACGGATCGTGTTTTGTTTTGTCGTTATTTCAACATTAAAGTCATCATGTTCACTCCCAACGCTGCGCTTTGGTCCTACTTTATTGGCGATCGTGACAGAAAAACCCACCTTAACGAGACCAAGCAGCAGTTGGATAACGGGTGGTGGAGCCAGAAGAGCGAAGGTTGGGAGAGGACTATGGAGGCCTGGTCCACCGAGAGGAGAGACCCCCAGAAAATTTTTAGGGGGGGGCTCACGACGTCGGGGCAGAAGGTGTACGGCCCGGAGGAGTGCAAGAGGTTGGCAGATATGGCCGCCAGTTTAAGGGGGCCACTGGTTACGAAGGGGATGGAAAGTGTGGAGGCACGGCGAGAGGTACTGGGGGGTGTTTCCAGTCCGGTCCGGCCCGTTCCTGATCCCCGTGTAGGGCCAGGGGTGTGTGTCCCCAGTGCGGTTCTGCCTGTCCCTGCTCAACGCCCCGAGCCTACGGGGTGCGTCGTCAGCCCTGTCCAGCCAGAGCCGTCCGCCAGACAGGATCAGCCAGAGCCTTCCGCCAGACGGGATCAGCCAGAGCCTTCCGCCAGACGGGATCAGCCAGAGCCTTCCGCCAGACAGGATCAGCCAGAGCCTTCTGCCAGACAGGATCAGCCAGAGCCTTCCGCCAGCCAGGATCCGCCAGAGCCGTCCAGCCATGAGCAGCCAGATCCGTCAGCCGGCCATGAGCAGCCAGATCCGTCAGCCGGCCATGAGCAGCCAGATCCGTCAGCCAGCCATGAGCAGCCAGATCCGTCAGCCAGCCATGAGCAGCCAGATCCGTCAGCCAGCCATGAGCAGCCAGATCCGTCAGCCAGCCATGAGCAGCCAGATCCATCAGCCAGCCATGAGCCGTCCAGCCAGGATCCGCCAGAGCCGTCCAGCCAGGATCCGCCAGAGCCGTCCAGCCAGGATCCGCCAGAGCCGTCCAGCCGGGATCCGCCAGAGCCGTCCAGCCGGGATCCGCCAGAGCCGTCCAGCCGGGATCCGCCAGAGCCGTCCAGCCGGGATCCGCCAGAGCCGTCCAGCCAGGATCCGCCAGAGCCGACCAGCCAGGAGCCACCAGAGCCGTCCAGCCAGTATCCGCCATTCAGCCTGGTACTGCCCCTTAGTCCGGTACTGCCCCTTAGTCCGGTACTTCCCCGTAGTCCGGTGCTGCCCCTTAGTCCGGTGCCGCCCCTTAACCCAGTGGGGTGTAGTTGGGGGGTGGTAATGTGGAGGAGGCTAGGGAAGCGGGTGGTGACTAAGGTGGGATGGGGACCACGACCAGGGGCAGAACCGCCACCGTGGACAGACGCCCACCCAGACCCTCCCCTAGACTGTATGCTGGTGCGCCCGGAGTTCGCACCTTTAGGGGGGGGTACTGTCACACTCTGGCTCCAGGACTTGTGTATTTGAGCCAGGGTGTATGTTGTTGTGTTGGGTTTTGGGTGATGTTTTATGGTTGCATGTCTGTCACGTTTATTTCTAGGTGGGGAGTTCTGTTGTGTCTATTTCTAGGTTGTGGTTGTGTTTCCTTGTTTGTATTCAATGACTCCCAATCGGAGGTAACGAGTGTCAGCTGTCGGCTCGTTATCTCTGATTGGGAGCCATATTTAAGATGTAGGTTTTCTTGTGTTAGTTGTGGGTTTTTGTTCTATGTTCAGTCGGTGTACTGAGGACGTTACGGATCGTGTTTTGTTTTGTCGTTATTTCAACATTAAAGTCATCATGTTCACTCCCAACGCTGCGCTTTGGTCCTACTTTATTGGCGATCGTGACAGACACATATTCTTCAAATGGTCTAGGCCAGGGTAAGACAATCTAAGGTCAAATCCCCTAAAAAAGACTAATTCAGATGACAGAAAAGGTTTTAAACACTCAGCAATAATACCAACAGCGTCCGCCAGTTCGAGTAAATCCCTGCAACAGATAAAATGTGTATTTTGGCTTATGGCCACATCTATAACCAAAAGCTAATTGAACCAGATTTTGCTTGTTTGGAGCAATATCAATATGGCCATGTACAGCAGCTGACCTCCATTGACAAGCTCGTTTGGACATATTGATCAGTGTCAGCCCAGAGAAATCAAACAGGATGGGGAGAGATAGAGGTTGTGTCAAAGGGCAGTAGGCCGGATTTGAACCTATACCGAAACCGCAGACATGATTGCCATGAAGCAATACCGATAGACCAGGCCAAAAAGACTAACCTTTAAAAACATCTATATAATGATATGACGTCCCTAATAATGCATGCTACTCATGGCGAGGTGGTGAAGGATTGCTTTTCTCACTAACGGTAAATGTATTTTACTAAGCAGATAACATTTATGTCAGTCATAATAAGCTTACAGGAAGAAATATATAAATATATAGAATATTGCCTGCATTGCTGTCCAATCAACGGAAATGTAGTCATGTGACAGGAAAAAGCAGGAAATAGGGCATTCTGATGTCTATTGCTGGCAGAGACACACACACAGACACACACACACACACACACACATACACACACACACACACACACACACACACACACACACAGACACACACACACAGACACACACACACACACACACACACACACACACACACACACACAGGCACACACACACACACACACACACACACACACACACACACACAGCGATGTAGGTTTGTCCTTGGAGGTTGTGGCTTATTAAGGGGTTGTCCATGCTTCCCATCTGTGGTGTGTGTGTGTGTGTGTGTGTGTGTGTGTGTGTGTGTCCACACAGACCAATCTGCAGTCAAGGACCTAGTGTGAGACCCCATGGTGCCACTGGAGAGAGTGGGCTGACTAAGCTAGTCAGTTGGCTGTGTGTGTGTGTGTATGTGTGGTTGAGCAAGCGTGTGTGTGTGGGACGAAGCCATTGGCGAACCACGCTAAGGAGCCCATGCTTCACCCCTCTGTAACCCCTCCTTCCTCCGACTCCCTCCTGACTCACCCCTCTGTAACCCTCCTTCCTCCGACTCCCTCCTGACTCAACCCTCTGTAACCCCTCCTTCCTCCGACTCCCTCCTGACTCACCCCTCTGTAACCCCTCCTTCCTCCGACTCCCTCCTGACTCACCCCTCTGTAACCCCTCCTTTTCCGACTCCCTCCTGACTCACCCCTCTGTAACCCCTCCTTCCTCCGACTCCCTCCTGACTCAACCCTCTGTAACCCCTCCTTCCTCCGACTCCCTCCTGACTCAACCCTCTGTAACCCCTCCTTTTCCGACTCCCTCCTGACTCACCCCTCTGTAACCCCTCCTTCCTCCGACTCCCTCCTGACTCACCCCTCTGTAACCCCTCCTTCCTCTGACTTCCTCCTGACTCACCCCTCTGTAACCCCTCCTTCCTCCGACTCCCTCCTGACTCACCCCTCTGTAACCCCTCCTTCCTCCGACTCCCTCCTGACTCACCCCTCTGTAACCCCTCCTTCCTCCGACTCCCTCCTGACTCACCCCTCTGTCCGTCGGAAGCTATCACCTGTATGTCTCAGTCGTGTGTGTGTGTGTGTGTTAGGGGGGATGCAAACGTCTCCTTCCCGTCTCCTCCTCCTCCCCTCCTCCTCTCCTCCTTCTCTTCTCCTCCCCTTCTCCTCCTCTTCTCCTCCCCGTCTCCTCCCCATCTCCTCCAATCCCCTCCAGGACACGACCTCAGCCATCCTTCTCTCATTCATCAACTCAGTTTATTAATACCCGCATCTCAAATGGTACCCTATTCCCTATACCCTATTCCCTATACCCTATTCCCTATACCCTATTCCCTATATCATTCTGGAATAGGGTGCTATTTGGGCGCACACCTTGAGTCAGGGTTGCTGTTGAATTAATATTATATGAAGGAACAAGTCACACTCTCGATGCAATATCACAAACTGCAGGGCAGATTTTTTTTAAAATCTCAAATACCACACACAGACACACAACCACACACAAATACAAAATCATCATTCAACATCCACCAAATTTTCCTCGCTCTAATCATCTTTTCAACATTGAAATATTAGTTTCAGGGACATTTTTTACAGGGAATGTTGTAAATAGCAGATTGGGGAGGACAGCAAATTAAAAATGTGCTTTCAAAGCCTGTAGGTGTAAATACATTTTTAATATGTTTACAAGTTATTGCACCAAATGTTGTGGATTCAGGTTTTGCTAATGAGGTATGGGTTAGCGCTGTTTAGAAACACGACTGAAAGGCTGCGCTTATTATTACGTGCACACGCCCACACACACACACACACGCACGCACACACACACACGCACACACACACACATGCATGCATGCATACACACACTTGCGTGTCAGGGTAGGTGTGTGTGACTAAGAGACAAGCAGTCCTGGTTTAAGGACATGAGGCAGAGAGGCATGCCAGGTTCCCCGTGGTACGGACTCCCAGACAATCACCTTCAACACACACACACACAGTCTGTTGGTTGGCAGACGTACTGCTGACTCTGTCACCTGTCTGTGTGCATGAAGGTGATAGTGTGTGAGTCGCCACAGTGGGGATGTGTGTGTGTCTAGGTGTGTGTGTGCCACAAATGCCTAATAGTAATAAATAACGGAAAAGTGGTGCGTGCATATGTATTCACCCCCTTTGCTGTGAAGCCCCTAAATAAGATATGGTGCAACCAATTACCTTCAGAAGTCGCATAATTAGTTAAATAAAGTCCACCCGTGCACAATCTAAGTGTCACATGATCTGTCACATGATCTCAGTATATATACACCTGTTCTGAAAGGCCTCAGAGTCTGCAACACCACTAAGCAAGAGGCACCACCAAGCAAGCGGCCCCATGAAGACCAAGGAGCTCTCCAAACAGGTCAGGGACAAAGTTGTGGAGAAATACAGATCAGCTGGGCCTCCACAATCCCCCGACCTCAACCCAATTGAGATGGTTTGGGATGAGTTGGACCACAGAGTGAAGGAAAAGCAGCCAACAAGTGCTCAGCATATGTGGGAACTCCTTCAAGACTGTTGGAAAAGCATTCCAGGTGAAGCTGGTTGAGAGAATGCCAAGAGTGTGCAAAGCTGTCATCAAGGCAAAGGGTTGCTACTTTGAATAATCTAAAATCTAAAATATATTTTAATTTGTTTAACACTTTTTTTGGTTATTACATGATTCCATATGTGTTATTTCATAGTTGTGATGTCTTCACCATTATTCTACAATGTAGAAAATAGTAAAAATAAAAAAAAAACCTTGAATGAGAAGGTGTCCTAAAACTTTTGACAGGTAGTGTAAGTACTACAGAGATACAGATATGCGTACTACAGAGATTCAGAAATACAGAGATAAGTACTACAGTGATAAAAACATCAGACATACAGAGATAAGTACTACAGATATAGTTATATAAGTACTACCTATATACACATATAAGTACTACAGAGATACAGATATAAGTACTACATACATAAGTACTACAGAGATACAGAGATAAATACTACATAGATACATATATAAGTACTACAGACATACGTACTACAGAGATACAGATATGAGTACTACAGAGACACAGATATAAGTACTACAGAGATACAGATATAAGTACTACAGCGATAAGTACTACAGTGATACAGATATAAATACTACAGATATAAGTACTACATAGATACAGAGATACGTACTGCAGAGATACAGATATAAGTACTACATATATAAATTCTACAGATATACTTATATAAGTACTACAGAGATACAGATATAAGTACTACAGACATAAGTACTACATAGATACAGATATAGGTACTACATATATAAGGACCACAGAGATACAGATATAAGTACTACATCGATACAGAGAGAGTACTACAGAGATACAGATATAAGTACTACAGATATAAGTACTACAGAGATACAGAGGAAGGTACTACAGAGATACAGATACACATAGATAAGTACTACAGCGATAAGTACTACAGCTATACAGATATACAGTGGGGAGAACAAGTATTTGATACACTGCCAATTTTACAGGTTTTCCTACTTACAAAGCATATAGAGGTCTGTAATTTTTATCATAGCTACACTTCAACTATGAGAGACGGAATCGAAAACAAAAATCCAGAAAATCACATTGTATGATTTTTAAGTAATGAATTTGCATTTTATTGCATGACATAAGTATTTGATACATCAGAAAAGCAGAACTTTTTAATATTTGGTACAGAAACCTTTGTTTGCAATTACAGAGATCATACGTTTCCTGTAGGTCTTGACCAGGTTTGCACACACTGCAGCAGGAATTTTGGCCCACTCCTCCATACAGACCTTCTCCAGATCCTTCAGGTTTCGGGGCTGTCGCTGGGCAATACAGACTTTCAGCTCCCTCCAAAGATTTTCTATTGGGTTCATGTCTGGACACTGGCTAAACCACTCCAGGACCTTGAGATGCTTCTTACGGAGCCACTCCTTAGTTGCCCTGGCTGTGTGTTTCGGGTCGTTGTCATGCTGGAAGACCAAGCCACGACCCATCTTCAATGCTCTTACTGAGGGAAGGAGGTTGTTGGCCAAGATCTCGCGATACATGGCCCCATCCATCCTCCCCTCAATACGGTGCAGTCGTCCTGTCCCCTTTGCAGAAAAGCATCCCCAAAGAATGATGTTTCCACCTCCATGCTTCACGGTTGGGATGGTGTTCTTGGGGTTATACTCATCCTTCTTCTTCCTCCAAACACGGCGAGTGGAGTTTAGACCAAAAAGCTATATTTTTGTCTCATCAGACCACATGACCTTCTCCCATTCCTCCTATGGAGACCTTGCGTGCGCTGCAGGATTTTAATCCATGACGGCGTAGTGTGTTATTAATGGTTTTCTTTGAGACTGTGGTCCCAGCTCTCTTCAGGTCATTGACCAGGTCCTGCCGTGTAGTTCTGGGTTGATCCCTCACCTTCCTCATGATTATTGATGCCCCACAAGCTGAGATCTTGCATGGAGCCCCAGACCGAGAGTGATTGACCGTCATCTTGAACTTCTTCCATTTTCTAATAATTGCGCCAGCAGTTGTTGCCTTCTCACCAAGCTGCTTGCCTATTGTCCTGTAACCCATCCCAGCCTTGTGCAGGTCTACAATTTTATTCCTGATGTCCTTACACAGCTCTCTGGTCTTGGCCATTGTGGAGAGGTTGGAGTCTGTTTGATTGAGTGTGTGGACAGGTGTCTTTTATACAGGTAACAAGTTCAAACAGGTGCAGTTAATACAGGTAATAAGTGGAGAACAGGAGGGCTTCTTAAAGAAAAACTAACAGGTCTGTGAGAGCCGGAATTCTTACTGGTTGGTAAGTGATCAAATACTTAGGTCATGCAATAAAATGCAAATTAATTACTTAAAAATCATACAATGTGATTTTCTGGATTTTTGTTTTAGATTCCGTCTCTCACAGTTGAAGTGTACATATGATAAAAAATTACAGACCTCTACATGCTTTGTAAGTGGGAAAACCTGCAAAATCGGCAGTGTATCAAATACTTGTTAGGTACTACATAGATACAGAGATAAGTACAGCTGAGATACAGATATAAGTACTACAGATATAAATACTACAGATATACTTATATAAGTACTACAGAGAAACAGATATAAGTACTACAGAGATACAGACACAAGTACTACACAGATACTACAGAGATACATATATAAGTACTACATCGATACAGAGAGAGTACTACAGAAATACAGAAATAAGTACTACAGCTATAATTACTATAATTACTACAGAGATACAGATATACATTACCAGTCATAAGTTTGGACACACCTACTCATTCAATGGTTTATACGAATCGTGTAGTAACCAAAAAGGGTTAAACAAATCAAAATATATTTGAGATTTGAGATTCTTCAAATAGCCACCCTTTACAAAGTCCATATTATGGCAAGAACAGCTCAAATAAGCAAAGAGAAATGACAGGCCATCATTACTTTAAGACATGAAGGTCAGCCAATCCGGAAAATTTCAAGAACTTTGAAAGTTTATTCAAGTGCAGTAGCAAAAACCATCAAGCGCTATGATGAAACTGGCTCTCATGAGGACTGCCACAAGAATGGTAGACCCAGAATTACCTTTGCTGCAGAGGATAAGTTCATTAGAGTTACCAGCCTCAGAAATTGCAGCCCAAATAAATGCTTCACAGAGTTCAACAGACACATCTCAACATCAACTGTTCAGAGGAGACTGCATGAATCAGGGCTTCATGGTCAAATTGCGGCAAAGAAACCACTACTAAAGGACACCTTAGTATGCAATCTTAGGAGTTATTATGGTGTGGGGGTGCTTTGCTGATGAGACTTGCTTGGGCCAAGAAACACGAGCAATGGACATTAGACCGGTGGAAATGTGTCCTTTGGTCTGGAGTCCAAATTGGAGATTTTTGGTTCCAACCGCTGTGTCTTTGTGAGACACAGGGTTGGTGAATGGATGATTTCCCACCGTAAAGCATGGAGGAGGAGTTATTATGGTGTGGGGGTGCTTTGCTGATGACACTGTCTGTGATTTATTTAGAATTCAAGGCACACTTAACCAGCATGGCTACCACAGCATTCTACAGCGATACGCCATCCCATCTGGTTTGCGCTTAGTGGGACTATCATTTGTTATTCAACAGGACAATGACCCAACACACCTCCAGGCTGTGTAAGGGCTATTTTACCAAGAAGGAGAGTGATGGAGTGCTGCATCAGATGACCTGGCCTCCACAATCTTCCGACCTCAACCAAATTGAGATGGTTTGGGATGAGTCGGTCGGCAGAGTGAAGGAAAAGCAGCCAACAAGTGCTCAGCATATGTGGGAACTCCTTCAAGACTGTTGGAAAAGCATTCCAGGTGAAGCTGGTTGACAGAATGCCAAGAGTGTGCAAAGCTGCCATCAAGGCAAAGGGTGGCTATTTGAAGAATCTCAAATATAAAATAAATTTTGATTTGTTTAACACTTTTCTGGTTACTACATGATTCCATATGTGTTATTTCATCGTTTTGATGTCTTCACTATTAGTCTACAAAGTAGAAAATAGTAAAAACAAAGAAAATCCTTGAATGAGTAGGTGCTCTAAAACTTGTTGTGTATATCTGTAGTACTTATCACTGTATATCTGTAGTATTTATATCTGTATCTCTGTAGTACTTATATCTGTAACTCTGTAGTACTTCTATCTGTATCTCTGTAGTTCTTATCTCGCATCTCTGTAGTACTTTTAAGACATACATTTCAGAATGCATTAGATACAGTAGATGAGTGATCTTAGAGATGAATCTCTAGTGACCAACAGAGGAAGACTTCAAGTCCCAGTGCTTCCTATTGTAGCTTCCTCTAACACTGAGCCTCTCGAGGCTTCCTCTCCTCTCCGCAATTCACTGCTTCACTCATTTTCTCTCTCTCTCTCTCTCTCTCACTCTTATCTCTCTCTCTTTTTCGGCTTTAAAGAGTACTTTCTCTCCCATCTCTTTCTCTGTCTCTTTCTCAGCATTTAATACAGAAGGACTTCATGGTCAAAGACAGAAACAGAGTTAACTCCGTAACCCTTTTATTTAAATTTATTTTTTAAACTTCAAATCGAGTTAAAAACATGCTCTGGTGTATTTTCGAGCCGGTCAAACAGGGTGTTAACTCACTCTGTGTGAGGCTATATAATCTGTGTGATGAAATAGGCATTCAGCTCCTCAGGTCTGGGAAGCGGGAGGTGAAACTACCTGCTGACAATCCAGCAGATTTACTCCCTTCATCCACTTGTAGAAAAAGAACGACAAGAGGAAAAAACAACAACCTTTAAGAGTGATAGCACGCTTGTCCTTGTCCATTTCCAAAATGAAGAGCGTGAATTGTAAATCAGTCGCGGGTTAATAAAGATGTCATCCGTTTGATTTTCCAGAAAAAAAAAGAAAGAGAAGCGAACAGCTTGTGACATCACAAGATACGCACACTACATGACCAAAAGTATGTGGACACCTGTTCATCGAACATCTCATTCCAAAATCATGAGTATTAAAATGGAGCTGGTCCTCCCTTTGCTGTTATAACAGCCTCCAATTTTCTGGGATGGCTTTCCAATAGATATTGGAACATTGCTGCAGGGACTTGCTTCCATTCAGCCACAAGAGCATTAGTGAGGTCGGGCACTGATGTTGGGCGATTAGGCAGTCGGCATTCCAATTCATCCCAAAGGTGTTCAATGGGGTTGAGGTCAGGGCTCTGAGAAGTCCACTCAAGTTGTTCCACACCGATCTCGACAAATCATTTCTGTATGGACCTCGTTTTGTGCACAGGGGCATTGTCATGCTGAAACAGGAAAGGGCCTTCCCCAAACTGTTGCCACAAAATTGGAAGCACAGAATCGTCTAGAATGTCATTGTATGCTGTAGTATTAAGATTTCCCTTCACTGGAACTAAGGGACCTAGATCAAACCATGAAAAACAGCCCCAGACCATTATTCCTTAAAAGTTGGCAATATGCATTCAGGCACATAGCGTTCTCCTGGCATTCCGCCAAGCCCAGATTCGTCCGTCGGACTGCCAGATGGTGAAGCGTGATTCATCACTCCAGAGAACACGTTTCCACTGCTCCAGAGTCCAACGGCGGCGAGCTTTACACCACTCCAGCCGACGCTTGGTATTGCGCATGGTGATCTTAGGCTTGTGTGTGGCTTCTCAGCCATGGAAAACCATTTCATGAAGCTCCCGACAAACAGTTATTGTGCTGAAGTTGATTCCATATGCAGTTTGGAACTCAGTAGTGAGTGTTGCAACCGAGGACAGACCATTTTTACGCTCTGTGTGCTTCAGCACTATGCGGTCCCGTTCTGTGAGCTTGTCTGGACTACTACTTAGCGGCTGAGCCGTTGTTTCTCCTAGACCTTTCCACTTCACAATAACAGCACTTACAGTTGACCGGGGCAGCTCTAGCAGGGCAGAAATTTGACGAACGGACTTGTTGGAAAGGTGGCATCCTATGACGGTGCCACGTTGAAAGTCACTGAGCTCCTCAGTAAGGCCATTCTACTGCCAATATTTGTCTATGGAGATTGCATGGCCGTGTGCTCGATTTTATACACCTGTCAGCAACGGGTGTGGCTGAAATACCCGAATCCACTAATTTGAAGGGGTGTCCACATACTTTTGTATATATAGTGTATGACCCCGTCTCTGTTATGGATTTATTTTATTGCATCTTCAGAGGTCAGAGAGGAGTCTCCCTTTTTTTTCTCTTTTTTTGGGGGGTGTTTCTCGGCAGCTGGTTATAAAGAATCAATGTTGTGACTTCCTAACATATGAGTATATAACAACAGAAACACACATCAGATTCATCTACATACACAGAGAGATACTGCTCTCTCTCTTTCTCTCTTTCTTTCTCTCTGTCTCTCGCTCTCTCTCTCTGTCTCTCCCACCTTAATAGCATCCATGAAGTGGCTGATAAGGGGAGACAGACGGACACACAGACAGACATGCGGACGGATGGAAGGACGGACGGACAGACAGAGGCATGGTGACACACACAAATCACAAACACACACGTCACCCATTCTGAGTCGCAACCTGATGACAGAGTGCCAGTCATGTGTCATCCTCTGGCTAGCGTGTTCACAGAATACACACCTCATACCCTGTCTCCTTAAATCACGCACACACACACACACACGCACACTCTTAATCATGCAAACGAACTAAAAACATGCACACCCTGACCCCAATGATTGACCATTTATTGAAGCAAGTCACTGCGTTGTCAAGCGTTACCACTCCTCCTTTTCTTCTTATTGTTATTGTCTCTCCTCTCTTTCCTCTTAAACTCCCAGCAATTCAAATCAATCAGCAATCGGATTGGCCTGTCTCTGAGGAGCCCATGCAAGATGGCTGCCTGACAGAGGGCAAACAGGGTTTTGCGTCCCAAATGTCATTCCATTCCCTATATAATGCACCACTTTTGTCTAGAGCCCATAGGAGTAGTGCACTGTGTAGGGAATAGGGTGCCATTTGGGACACACACAGGGAGATGGCATCACATCAGTATTCATGGGCAACATGCATCTATCTACATGTCCCATCAATCCACCAGGAGAGAGTGAGAGCGAGAGAACCACCTCAGCTACCTGTGTGGCTGAATGACAAACACCCAATCTGGGCTGGGAGATGGAGAGCTATGGGCTCTCTGATCTGTCCTCTTCTTTTCTGTCTGTGGTGTTGGTTCTTACCTCAAAGACGCACACACACACGCGCACGCGCACACACACACACACTCTTGCTCGCATGCACACACGCACAACCACATAATGCACACACAACACACACTGCTAGGCCACCGTCGGCCAGGACATAACAGCACATGTTTACGCTTTGAAATACTACTGTCATCCATGAGAAGGCGAGATGGGGGAGAGGTGGGTTGGTGGGGGAGAGGGGGGAGTGGGAGAGTTGGGGGAGTGATGGGGAGAGGTGGGGGAGAGGTGGGGAGAGGGGGGAAGGGGAGAGATGGGGGAGTGATAAGGAGAGGAGGGGAGAGGTGGGGGAGGGGGGAGAGGTAAGGGAGAGATGGGGGAGAGGTGGGGGAGAGGTGGGGGAGGGGGGAGAGGTGGGGGAGGGGGGGGAGAGGTGAGGGAGAGGTGGGGGAGAGGTGGGGGAGAGGTGGGGGAGTGATGGGGAGAGGTGGGGGAGAGGTGGGGGAGTGATGGGGGAGAGGTGGGGGAGAGGTGGGAGAGGGGGGGAGAGGTGGGGGAGAGGTGGGGTAGAGGGGTGAGGTGGGGGAGTGGTGGGGGGGGGGAGGTGGGGGAGAGGGGGAGAGGGGGGAACAGGGAACTGGGGAGAAATATGTGTTTGTGTCATCTGTGCACGTGTGTGTGTTTGTGTGTGTGTGTGTGTGTGTATGTGCGTGTGTGTGTATGTGTGTGTAGTTGTCAGGTCCTGTATGGCTCAGTTGGAAGCACGCATGGTGCTTGTAATGCCAGGATTGTGGGTTCGAATCCTGAAGCTACCCACATGTAAAATGTTTTCACGCATGACTGCGTTCGTGTGTGTACGAGGGGGTAGTATAGGCAGGAAGGAGGGAGCCATGATGAAGTGTAAAACCAAGATGGACGACATAATAGGAAAGGCAATAAAAATTGTGAAGGATTATGGGTAGGTGGTGGAGAGGACCATTTCAGTCTGAAATTCAATCCCCCCGCATCAACTCCTACGCACACACACACACACGTATATAAAAACACAAACACACACACCGATGCTATATTGCTATTTATCAACAGCAGCTATCAGGCATGAGAGAGGCATGTTATTCCCTGTGAGAGCTTCAAAGAGAACAATCCACTACATCATATCAAATACATGAGAAAACGCAGACAAGAAGCAGCAACCCATACTGATAGGATGGCTGGGGCGGAGTCTAAAATGGCACCCTATTTACGATTGCGCACTACTTTTGACCAAGTCCCTGGTCAAAAGTAGTGCGCTGAGTAGGGAATAGGGTGCCATTTCAGATGCAGAGTAGGATACACCACAGTGGATAGAAGTGCCGTGACAGGATAGATGAATCCACTGGAGGTAGAATGTATTACTGTAGCTATGCTCTGTACTGCTGTATTACTGTAGTTATACACTCTACTGCTGTATTCCTTCTAGTTATATTCTCTACTGCTGTATTCCTTCTAGTTATATTCTCTACTGCTGTATTCCTTCTAGTTATATTCTCTACTGCTATATTACTGTAGTTATACTCTGTACTGCTGTATTACTGTAGTTGCTGTACACTCTATACTGCTGTATTACTGTAGTTTTACGATATTCTGCTGTATTACTGTAGTTGCTGTATACTCTATACTGCTGTATTACTGTATTTATACTCTGTACTGCTGTATTACTGTAGTTATACTATGTACTGCTATATTCTCTCTCTCTCTCTCTCTCTCCTCCCTCTCTCTCCTCCCTCTCTCTCCTCCCTCTCTCTCTGCCTCCTTCTCTCCCTACCATCCTCCATCCATCCCTCTCTCTCTCTCTCTCTCCCTCTCCCTCCCTCTCTCCCTGCCTCCCTCCCTCCCTCTTGCTCTCTCCTTCCCTCCTTATACATCCCTGCCCTTGGGAGTCTGTGCTCTTGTTTTTACTGGGAATGGGAATAGAGTGTGTGCGTGCATGCCTCCTCATTGGGATTGGGAGTAGAAGAGCGTGGGTCCCCCTGCTGGGGGTGGGATAGCCCTCGGTGGGAGACTAACCCTCATGCTCCTTGGACATGATGGTGGCGTGGTAACCCACGGTGACAGCCACTTGAGCATGACGGTGACAGCCACAGCAGCCATTCCGGAATGCTAATGTTGCTAGGTTATATGCTCTGCTCTGTGAGGTGGAAGGACTGGAATAGGCAATGGGACCAGGATTCTGATGGTTCCCAATATGTATACGTGAGACTTGCATTAGGTTTATGCGTAATACATTTTCATAGGTTTGATTCATAGCAAAGTACACTACCAAACAATATAGAGATATAATTCATATTTTGTGTAAATACATTCAACACAATGTGTCCGTGTCCTATGCAAACCCTGCAGTATCTATCTTCCTGTTTATCCTTCTCTGTCTCCCTGAGTGTGCATATGACCTGGATCTGAGGGCCTCTCTGCTGCTTCCTCTACCCACAGAAAGCAGCATTTGGCCTGGGTACTAATTCTCTCAGACCTCTGGAGCTCTGGTGCTCCCCTGGAGACCTGAGCTAACAACCCGCTAGCATCAGGCTATATCGAGCTACAGTCCTCAATGCTAATTATCGATGACAAAGGAGATTTTGATTCTCTAGCTTTAGGGAGGTAAAACAATTTTTTTAGAACTGCTTTTGTAGAAAGGGAGGAGGGAGGAGAGATAGTGAGGGAGGGAGGGGACAGAGAGTGGGAGATAGGTATTTAAATTCTTCCAAGAAGCTCCCCAAAGCTTCGGCATGCATATTTCTACCAGATTTTAAAATCCAAGTCCATCACGCTCACACACGGACACACACACACACACGGACACACACACACACACAGACACACACACACACACACACGCTCACACACACACACACACACACACACACACACATCTAGGCCTAAACAGTCCCATGGACCCCCGCTGCCTCCGGCCCAGTTTTCTGGTTTTCCGGTTTCTCCGACTCTGGCGTGCCCATTGTGTGAACTCTCCTGAGTAGTACTGCCATATCTCACACTCTCTACTCATGTCAATCTCTCTTTCACACACACACGCACATGCACGCACACAAACACAAACACACAAACACACACACACACACACACATGAATAACCTCTGGTCTCCTATGGAGAGAACTGTAATGAGGAAGAGTCGGTGACTCAAACTATTAAACTATTCACTCA
>NW_028156597.1:0-79214 GCF_964263955.1 Coregonus lavaretus
AAAACACGATACAGTTTAATTTTGTTCCTGGACATGGTCAACTTGACACCAGCATGACACCCTCCTGTTTGGATTCCCTCCTCAGGCCAAAATCCTGAAAATGATGGATGACGACAAGCAGCTGGCCCAGAGGACCGAAGGGGCAGTCCAGTCGACCAGCCAGGAGGTGACCAACTTGCGCTCGGAGCTGACGGCCACCAGCCACAGGCTTGCCCAACAGGGGGCCGCCGACCGGGAGCGTGACCCCCCCATAGAGAACCACCACCAGCAGCACAACCGCCACCACCACCACCACCACCATGGTAAAAGAGACGGACCGAGAGAGAGTGTGTGAGAGAGAGAAGAGAATGAGTGTGTGTGTAATTGTCTCATGTGTACGCTGCTTCATGTGTGTGGGTCTGTGTGTGTGTGTGTGTGTGTCTGAGTCTGTGTGTGTGTGCTTGAATGGGTGAAAAAGCTTTGACTCGCAGTTTGAGAGAGAGTGTGTCTGTGCCTTTGACAATTTACAGTGTGTGTGTCATGTTGGTGTTTGGGGGGAGAAAGAAGGGGTGACAGTTGGCTACAAATGGGATGGACCAGAGAGAGGAGCGGAGGTCCATCCACTGTTTGATGTCCACTCTCATCCCCCTCTGTGCTTCAGTAGGTCCCCTCACAGTTAAATAATTAACCCCTCCATTTGAACCCTGGAGAGCAGGAGTGGTGCACTTTGGAGGGGTAGTGGTGGAGAGAAGGGTGGGGGGAGAGTTGCGAGCGAGTACCCTCCCCTTCCATTCTCATACTCTCTACTTTCACTGCTGGCACTCTAGCTGGTTCAATACTTTCTCCAAGCTGGGCAATGGATCTCTCTCTCTGGTGCGAGGGGGGGTTGTGAGGGTTGCTGAGGGTTACTGTTTCCAAGCACTGTTTGAATGGCTGCCCACGCTGCAGAATGTGTGTGTGTGTTTTCCCTATCTTGGCTTTGTTTACGGTGTGGCTGGGTCGAGAGCATGTGGGTGCGTTGCTATGTCCCATCCACCCCTGGAACATACACATACACCCACACACGCACACACACACTCCTGCTGTTTCCTTGCCTGGAAGCTACAGTAGCAATGAACTCTCCATGAAGGGATATGTTCCATCATGTTATTGGTAGTGTTCTGTAATTCAGACTTTCCACTCTCAGTCAATGCCAGTTCCTAAAACCTTAGTGAACTGAAAGACAAAGTCTGTTACATGGTGAAAAAGAAGTCTTCATTGTCCTGCATTATTATTTTGACTATTCAATGGAACAAGTCTTTATTTTCCATTGCCTGAAGTTTTGATAAAAGTTTATTGACTCTACTTGTTCTGTATCACTCACTCACTGTGTTTGTGTTTGTGTGTGTGTGTGTGTGTGTGTGTGTGTGTGTGTGTGTGTGTGTGTGTGTGTGTGTGTGTGTGTGTGTGTGTGTGTGTATGTGTGTACTCTGGCAGTGGCGAGGCACACACCCGTTGACACAGACTCGGCTGCGCCAGCCTGGAATGCTTGGTCGTATGTCAGCATTGTTTTGAATGGACTCTGCCGTCACTTTGTTATTAAGTTATTTCTGCCAGCTCGTGTGTGTGTGTGTATCTCTGTGTGTCTCTCTCTCTCTGTGTGTGTGTATGTGTGTGTGTGTGTGTGTGTGTGTGTGTGTGTGTGTGTGTGTGTGTGTGTGTGTGTGTGTGTGTGTGTGAGGGGGTTCTGTGTGTGTCTGTGTGTGTGGAAGAGAGAGGAATATATGCGTGAGAGTTTGTGAGTGTGTGACTGTGTGCGGTGTGTGCGGGGATGAGTGTGACGACAAGCATTCCGCCGGACGAGTTTAAATGATGTCATCCTCCCTCATAGGGGCCTCACCATAGAAATTGACTCCAATTGACTTGAATGGGAATGCCTCTTCACTGCTCAGCTGAGAGACCACAAGCATGCTCACTTATTAAACCTAAACCGCAATATGATTACTGGGGAATTTACTCACAATTAAACAATACCTTTTGTAATTTCTGTCGTGGATGTTAAAATCTTGTATAGCAGTTAAAAACGTCTCCATGTGCAGGACAATTAAATGGTTTTAGTGAATTTGATTGAGTATTACTGTTGAAGGGGTCAATAGTATTTTGTACATGTACTGGTGTCTCTGTGTCTTAACTCTTCCCTTGCCCTCTCTTGTTCTCCTTCCCTCTTCCTATACGCCTCTCTTCCCAGGCTTAGAGTTAGGAACCCTGGTTGGTGAGTTGTGTAAAAAGAACAGTGCCAGGAGGTGTAATTCATCACTAGTTGTTGCAGTGGGGAAGGGAGTGTGTCGGGGAGGCTGTGGGTTCGTTCTGGGGGAACGATGCAGGGCTGGGACTGGGAGGGCAGTGCCAACCCTGCTAGCGGGCAAGCGCCTGGGGATTCACTACTGCACACTGCCACATTTGCATGGGTCCCCTAATTCCATACACATACACTATCATACAAATGTGGATATTCTATATAGAACAACGATGAGTGTAGTGATACATATAGGCTAATGAGTGTAGTGATACATATACGCTAATGAGTGTAGTGATACATATAGGCTAATGAGTGTAGTGATACATATAGGCTAATGAGTGTAGTGATACATATAGGCTAAGGAGTGTAGTGATACATACAGGCTAACGAACCTGGACCTAATATGTTAAGATGTGTATGTAGATACATGTGCACACACGCAGACATACGCACACACACACACACGCACACACACACACCGTATGACACCATCTCAGTGTTGTTCGAGCCTTTGCTCTGATAAGCTGTGACGATGGACTTCCTTGTGGTTCATCGCCAGCCTGCTTGTAAAAACATCTTGCCAACCATTTCTTAATGTGAATCGGAGCTCATTAAATACTTGTACACGTTGCCACAGCAATTAGTCATCTTGAGCAACGGAGTAGAGCATTTCTTGAAGATAAATTTAAAAAACTGTGCAAAGACGTTTTAATCTTCCTAGAAGGTGATCAAAGCAGAATCAGGCCTATTACATCATTTAGTGTAGAGGACTGGGTGTCTCTGTAGAGGGTCAACGCTGCATGCTAATGCTAATACTATAGAGCTGCTATTCTGCTCACGAAAAGGCTTTCTATTCATTGTTCATTGGTTATTTAACATGATTCTAATGATAGCTGTGCTTAGTGAAACATGAAGCGTAGGCAGCAACAGGCTGTAGGACATTTTGAGAGAAAAGTAATTGTAATTGCTAACGGTTTTAGCATTAGCTGCTATACTGTAATTAACCTCACAGATACATCAGAGGGAGAAGGATGATTGGTCGAAAGTATAGAGGTTTTAATTGGTTGTTGCTTGACTGACTGTGCAGCTTGTTTGATGTCTTCTTACCTTTCATACTACAAAACACACACATGCATGCACACACGCACGCACGCACACACATACTTACACGTACACACCAATATTGGTGTCCAGTAGCATTGTCTAACATGCTGTTTCACTGAGATTATGTTTCTCTATGAGTAAGTGTGATTTCTATGCGAGTACAGAGCACCGCTATTCACAGTAGGGCTTCTGTCATTCTGTGAAAAGCAACACATCCTTGGGAGACTCCACAGCATAAACATTGAGGAGAAGAGTGGAGACGTCTATTTTGTCCTTTTGTGCACCTGTGTACACATTTATATGTAATGTCATCTGCCATCCCTCTATAGGTGTATAATTAAGCAATATGACACGAGGGGGTGTGGTGTATGGCTAATATACTACGGCTAAGGGCTGTTCTTTTGCACGATGCAACGCGGAGTGCCTGGATACAGCCGTTAGCAGTGGTATATTGGCCATATACCACAAACCCCCGAGGAGCCTTATTGCTATTATAAACTGGTTACCAACATAATTAAAACAGTACAAATAAATGTGGGGTCAAACCCGTGGAATACAGCCAATCAGCATTCAGGGCTCGAACCACCCAGTTTATAATAAACCGTATTTACCCAATGGAATACATAGTAAGTATATATCTTTATACGCTGGCGCTCGTCTTTAGCTTTAAATATATTTTAACACATTCCAGACATGGATGCATCCCAATCGCTAAAGTAATTTGGAATGAGGCTTTTAAACCATGCTTCTTTCAAAATGTCAGACCGTTTTTCTCCATCGCTCTGGAATCCACATCAATTGCAAATGCAGTTTTTGAAATGTGTTTTGTCAGGGCTGTTTTAAATGTCAGCAGTATTTCCTGATGAGGGGACTGTGTTTGCATCTAATGAGTTAAAGACACACATTAACGGGCAACAGTGATGTCTGAAATATCTTTTTCGAAGCTTTATTACAACCGTAAACTCAGATTCTCTACTGTACTAGATATGGTGTTTAATGATTTTATTTGTACAGTACTTAATACACTTACATAATATGCTAAGTTTTTGTAACTGTACAGTACAAATCCGTATCCATGTCTTTTACACTGGTAAATTAGAGACAAGTAGGCTAAATCAGGAAACATGTTATTTTGACAAATTTGTGTGACCTCATCATTAGTTGACCTTTAATGTTTAACTGGCGCTGTAAAAACAGGTGCTCGTCAGCTCAGCACTGCAGTACCCACAGCAGTTTCCACACAGGCATTGACTGCAGCAGAGAGAATGATCCCGGGATGGACTGGGACCAGAAATCGGCCAAGGCATTTCGAACACACTGACCCATTCCTTCCCTTGAGGCCCCAACACCGGCCCATTTTTTTCCTAGAGGCCACCATTATTAGCCAAATGATAATATTTTTTTGCAAAACCCCAAAATTAGACCGGTCCACTGGACAGAAAATGGGTCAGCCTATCTGGCATTTGCCTGAACTGTCCTATGGCCAGTCCGCCTCTGAAACGAGCCCATCCATTCTAGTGGAAGTATTTTCTTGTGTGGCTTTATCACAGTCTTATCAGTTAGGTGCAGAATGCCACAGTTGATACCAGGCACAGGTTTGGTCATGATTCCCATTGACTCCCATTGTCTTTTTACTGCTATCTGAACTTTGAGCGTATGATAAAGCACTATATACATTTGATTATTTATTGTTAATAGTCCAGAACTGTCAATATGTAAGGGGATTTTCAACTCCGCTACTCTAGGGAAGCTGTTGTCTGTTGGCTATTTTTGTGCTTGATTGGCTCAAACGTTTCCAGCGCTACATGAAAGGCAATGATGTAGCTGGCATTTGTATATTTTATTGTACTAGCTATATTGAATAGCCTCCTGCTGTTCAAATAGCACCGACTCAAATTAGTTCCGATGTTGATGAATATTGGATGTTTTTGAATTTGTGTTACGTCTTGGTTTCTGGCTAAATAGTTGCTGATGAATTTAATGACTTAATATTGTCCTCTTTAGGTTTAAAGTTTTAATGGCGCATTTTATAGCCATTTAGTTAAAACTGGTATAAACCAGATGGAGGGTCACAAAAAATTGCCCTCAACAGCTCTATTAAAAATGCAAGTGCTGCAAATGCCAGATAGCTACTTCATTATAACTCTCTTGATACTGACTACATTATAACTATCCTGATGCTGACTGCATTAACATACAGCACTTAATGAACCTAAAGAGGAAATTATGATCTATTGGAAAATGTGTTTTAATGGAATGGTCCAAAATGGTAGGATTAAAAGCATTAGAAAATAAATGTTGATTACGTTTTTTTTATTACTTGAATGAGATTTCATTTACATTTTAATGAAATATTGGTTAGTAGGCCTAACAGTGTTTTTTAATGTAAATGATTATGTCGTAGCCGGCCGCGACCGGGAGACCCACGGGGCGGCGCACAATTGGCCCAGCGTCGTCCAGGGTAGGGGAGGGAATGGCCGGCAGGGATGTAGCTCAGTTGGTAGAGCATGGCGTTTGCAACGGCAGGGTTGTGGGTTCGATTCCCACGGGGGGCCAGTATTTAAAAAAATAAAGTAATAATAATAATAATAATGTATGCACTCACTAACTGTAAGTCGCTCTGGATAAGAGCGTCTGCTAAATGACTAAAAATGTAAAAATGTAATGTCCCTCAAATAAAACCCTCACTGTTATTGGTAAGTCACACAGAAATCCCGGTTGAAATATTCTCAAAATCAGGAGGAAATAAGCAGGAAATCCAGAATGCTCCAACCAGGATTTCTGGAAAACCTGTGAATTCTGGGAAAGTTTCTGGAATTTTGCAAGCCTACACACCTATAGGTTTCTTTTAGCTTGTGTATGGGTGTATGTGAAGCATATGGTGGGTTATTGAGTGTGTACATTGCTCTGTGGGACACATACAGTAACTCTCCACATCCCCAATCCATGGATTATTGAGTAGGACTGGAGAAAGTGCCCAATCTCCAGAAGGCCCTGGCACACCTCCAGTGGGTTCATTAGACAACCCATCACATCAGGGCAATCACACACGCATGTGGCGCGCGCACACACACACACACACATCTGCCCACCCTTCTCTGACGTGTTGTGGGTTTGTTACAGTGTATGCATAGACAATATTTGAGAGGCTTCATTGAGTAAAGGTCCTCCAGGTCTCAGATATTTTGAGTTGGTTATATTAACGTATTATTTACGTTAATGAGGCCCAGAGGTCTCCTGTGTGTCGATTGGTTTCGCCCTCTGTCCTTCAGCTGTCGGATGTAACAGCTGATCACTGATGGCTTTCTCCTAGTCCCGGACAGATGGCCTTTGCGCAGTGCGCCTGTGCTCGGTAATCAGTGATGTTGTTGCACATATTCCGCTGCCATTAACTGCAACTGCCTAGCGAGGGCTTGTCATGCTGAACCAGAGAGGGGGGCGAGAGGAGAGAAACGCCCTGTACTAAAACAATTCTATGACAGGAAATGTGAGTGCAAATTCCATCACTAAGTGAAAAGTCTCTTTATTTCCTGGAGAAAGTCGCTTGAAGGAGGATGGCACTGTTAGGCGATGCTATCACTCAATGGACCATGTTTTTCCGAAGCCTTTGTATGGCACTACTGTGGCTCTAATACTGTATCCTCGGCTAAACCACTGACAACAAATCATTAAAACCCTCATTCATTTGATGAAAGGGTGAATTCACGGTGAAGAATTGCTCTGATTAAAACAATAAGCCCCTACATTAATTCTTAGATAGCCTCCATTTAAAGATGTTTGCTAGTGACCTAGCCCAAAGTCTTCAACTATCCTCCTAGTCTTTCCTAACTTCATGATCACCAATCTGAAAGGGCTTGAAACAGCTTAGGTGAAAGTTGGCTTTGTATATGGTGGCAACCTTTCTAATCCTTCCACCTATCAATGGTCATGAATTTTAAGAGACAAGGAAAGGGGACAGGATGTTATTTAGGGCTATATCAGGACAAAACCAATTGAATGCTCTTGCTTCTGCGCCTTATGACTCTCCTAAAGAAGCCACTCCTAGCCAAGAGAATGGGCTTTACTGAAATAATGGGCTGAGATGGGAGATATAGAGAAGCGTGTGGCAGCCAACCGCCCAGTGTTTTGGGAATGATGTGAGCTGATGGTGTGTCTGTGTCTGCTGCAGGGCTGGGGATATTGTCACCACAGCAATTATTCAAGATGAGGTGCAGGGAGCAGATCTGCTGTGGCAGCGGACCGATGAGGAAATTGCATTTTTTTCTGTTCCATTCTCATTTCTGGGGCAGTTGCTTAACGGGTGTGATTTCTGTCAATGTCCTTCTGCTCACTGAGGTCTCTGTGTGGGACAGGACGTTTGCTAGTCACAGCGGTACAGTCTAGAGGGCATCAGTGTGTGTTTAGTGAGCACTTTTGATGACTTTGATGTCACTATATGCTGTCTGCATGAATTGGATTTGCTATGGGATTTGTAAAAAAGTTATTGTCCTTGCACGGTAAGTAAGCCTTGGACAAGTAAACCTTGTCCGAGCCAGAACGGCCCATGGGGCAGGAGCATATTTCCTGTTTCTGTCGCGTTAGGCAGCATGATGTTAACAATAACAGGGGAAGATAGAAGCTCCACAAACAGAAACAGAAAGCACACACACACAGACTAGACTCAACACCATCAGAAGGGTGACCTAAGGACCCAAGGCATTAGACACAGATAGAGTAGAGGTAGAGAATAGGAGTGAAAGAAGAGAGAGAGATGGTTTCATAAACAAGATTCACTGTCATACATATTCAAATTTAAACTGTATTGCTGTATTTTAGACATTTTTGAATTGGCTGGATAGAAAAGGAAACATAAATAAAATAGTCTAACTGAAACAGTAAGCTGAACTATAACTGGAGCAATTTCATGTGGCGATTTTACTGGTGAGGGCAAGAACTCCTTCACATTGCATCGTCTTGAGTGCAGTGCAGTAATTCCATTCGCCCTCCTCTGCCCAAAATACCCCAAGCTCTTGGGTTACACATGCACCTCCTGACTAGGATCCAAAATTAAACTCCTAAGGAGCATGGCTCATGAACAAGACAGGGGTCAAGACAAAAATGCCATCAGGGACCAGTACGTAACATGTGCAGTTGGGTCTGAAATTATTGACACCCTTGATAAAGATGAGCAGTAATGACTGTATAAAAGAACTAATTTAAATACTGAGCTACATTGTATGGTCAAAAAAATTGGGAAATTATATTATTTTATACTAATACAATTGCTCAGAGAAATAGATTTTGTTCAACAAGTAATATTTTTTTTTTCTCAAATAAGTAGAGGTCAAAATGATTGACACTCCTAAAGATTCTTATAAATAAAATAGTCAAGTATTTGGTAGTATTTGGTCCCATATTCCTAGCACACAATGACTACTTCAAGCTTGTGACAAAATTGTTAGACGCAATTGCAGTTGGTTTTGGTTGTGTTTCAGATTATTTTGGCACCAATAGAAATGAATGGTAAATAATGTATTGCGTCTCTTTTATTGTAAATAAGAATATAATATATTAATGTGGATGCTACCATGATTATGGATAATCCTGAATGAATCACAAAAAATGATGAGTGAGAAAGTTACAGAGGGTCACAGATCATATCCCAAGACATGCTAACCTCTCACCTTTACCAATAACAGGGGAGGATAGCATGTCTTTCTGTTTATGTCTGTGGAGCTTCTGCAGTCTAAATCAGTTCCTCTGTAGATACTGTAGGCTTCAGCAGTGAGATAATGGATGTGCAGACAATAGAAAATTGAGATTTTGGGGGCGTTTGTCTGATCAGGTATGCACACTGGGCAGAGTGGTGTTCTGTTGTACCAGCCTTGTCTGACTTGACAGTTTAGTTGTCTTCCAAGACATACACACACACACATAGACATGAACAAACCCAAGAATCACAGATATCATATTGCTCTTTCTGCCGTACCAAATATGCACGAATGCACAGACACACACACACACACACACTTCCTCCATGTGTTTGGTTTAGACCGTCCGCTCCGGCTGTGAATGAGTGTGTGGACCACGGTTGCCTGTCCATCAGTGACATAGGCAGGCTGGCGGGCCAGCTGGCGGCGGGTGGCACAGAGAGGCAGATTGGGCAGGGCTGGGAGGCAGGTGGGCACTGCCATCAGGTGCCACGGCAGCCCGCTGGCACAGACTGGCCCTGCTCAGAGCTGTGTGACAGGGTATGACGGAAGGGATAGGCATGGGGCGGCACGAGAGGAGGAGAGGAAGGCCTCAAAGCGACGGGCATGAGCCCAACCCTCTGGAGCGGCAGACAAATTGGATAACGCCTCCAGCAGCTTGGATGGGCAACGCCAGCGTGTGGGATGACATACAGTATGAGGAGGGTGGGTTGAGAAGAGGGAGAGCGGGCGAGGGCGGGAGGGGGTGGTGAGGTGGGGCATGGGGGAGAGGGGGAGGGTAGAGAGCAGATGTGTGTGTTATCAAAGCCCCGGTGTCACACTGACAGAGAGTGGAGTCATACGCACACACAGACACACGGATGCAGATACACACACACAAATATATTACATACAGTGCGCCCACATGTACACATTGATACACGTACAAAATGACTGCTCTCATCTCAGCCAACGTAGAGCTGTGCTACCATCTGTGGGGTGGTATGCCCTGTAGTTAGAAGTGTCTATCTCCAACCAGACAGGAAATTATGTAAAAAATATCAACATCAAAAAAAGGCCTAGCTCTTCTTTGACAATTTAATAATAAACCTCATCTACACTGAACCAAAATATAAACACAACATGTAGTGTTGGTCCCATGTTTCACGAGCTGAAATAAAAGATCCCAGAAATTTTCCGTAATAAAAAGCACAAAAAGCGTATTTCTCTCAAATTATTTGCACAAATTTGTTTACATCTCTGTTAGTGAGCATTTATCCTTTGCCAAGATAATCCATCCACCTGACAGGTCTGGCATATCAAGAAGCTGATTAAACGGCATATTCATTACACAGGTCCACCTTGTGCTGGGGACAATAAAAGGCCACTCTATACAGTGGCTTGCGAAAATATTCACCCCCCTTGGCACTTTTCCTATTTTTTTGCCTTACAACCTGGAATTAAAATGGATTTTGGGGGGGGGTTGTATCATTTGATTTACACAACATGCTTACCACTTTGAAGATGCAAAATATTTTTTACTGTGAAACAAACAAGAAATAAGACAAAAAAACAAAAATCTTGAGCGTGCATAACTATTCACCCACCCAAAGTCAATACTTGTAGAGCCACCTTTTTCAGCAATTACAGCTGCAAGTCTCTTGGGGTATGTCTCTATAAGCTTGGCACATCTAGCCACTGGGATTGTTGCCCATTCTTCAAGGCAAAACTGCTCCAGCTCCTTCAAGTTGGATGGGTTGCGCTGGTGTACAACAATCTTTAAGTCATACCACTGATTCTCAGTTGGATTGAGGTTTGGGCTTTGACTAGGCCATTCCAAGACATTTCAATATTTCTCCTTAAACCACTCAAGTGTTGCTTTAGCAATATGCTTAGGGTCATTGTCCTGCTGGAAGGTGAACCTCCCTCCCAGTCTCAAATCTCTGGAAGACTGAAACAGGTTTCCCTCAAGAAATTTCCTGTATATAGCGCCATCCATCATTCCTTCAATTCTGACCAGTTTCCCAGTCCCTGCCGATGAAAAACATCCCCACAGCATGATGCTGCCACCACCATGCTTTACTGTGGGGATGGTGATCTCGGGGAGATGAGAGGTGTTGGGTTTGCGCCAGACATAGTGTTTTCCTTGATGGCCAAAAAGCAAAATGTTTGTCTCATCTGACCAGAGTACCTTCTTCCATATGTTTGGGGAGTCTCCCACATGGCTTTTGGCGAACACCAAATGTGTTTGCTTATTTGTTTCTTTAAGCAATGGCTTTTTTCTGGCCACTCTTCCATAAAGCCCAGCTCTGTGGAGTGTACGGCTTAAAGTGATCCTATGGACAGATACTCCAATCTCCGCTGTGGAGCTTTGCAGCTCCTTCAGGGTTATCTTTGGTCTCTTGTTGCCTCTCTGATTAATGCCCTCCTTGCCTGGTCCGTGAGTTTTGGTGGGCGGCCCTCTCTTGGCAAGTTTGTTGTGGTGCCATATTCTTTCAATTTTTTAATAATGGATTTAATGGTGCTCCGTGGGATGTTCAAAGTTTTGGATATTTTTTTATAACCCAACTCTGATCTGTACTTCTCAACAACTTTGTCCCTGACCTGTTTGGAGACTCCTTGGTCTTCATGGTGCTGCTTGCTTGGTGGTGCCCCTTGCTTAGTGGTGTTGCAGACTCTGGGGCCTTTCAGAACAGGTGTATATATACTGAGATCATCTGACAGATCATGTGACACACTGGTGGACTTTATTTAACTAATTATGTGACTTCTGAAGGCAATTGGTTGCACCAGATCTTATTTAGGGGCTTCATAGCAAAGGGGGTTATTTATTTTTTTGAATTTTTTTAAACAAGTTCTTTTTTTCATTTCACTTCACCAATTTGGACTATTTGGTTTATTTCCATTACATGAAATACAAATAAAAATTCATTTAAATTACAGGTTGTAATGCAACAAAATAGGAAAAACGCCAAGGGGGATGAATACTTTTGCAAAGCACTGTAATATGTGGTTTGGCATGCTGACTGCAGAAATGTCCAACAGAGCTGTTGCCAGATAATTTAATGTTCATTTCTCTACCATAAGCCGCTTCCAACGTCGTTTTAGAGAATTTGACAGTACGTCCAACTGGCCTCACAACCGTTGTGTGGGTACGCGGTTTGCTGATGTCAATGTTGCGAACAGAGTGCCCCATGGTGGCGGTGGGGTTATGGTATGGGCAGGCACAAGCTACGGACAATGAACACTATTGCATTTTATCAATGGTAATTTGAATGCTCAGAGATATCGTGACGAGATCCTGAGGCCCATTGTCATGCCATTCATCCGCCGCCATCACCTCATGTTTCACCGTGATAATGCATGGCCCAATGTTACAAGGACCTGTATACAATTCCTGGAAGCTGAAAATGTCCCAGTTCTTCCATGGCCTGCATACTCACCAGACATGTCACCCATTGATCATGTTTGCGATGCTCTGGATTGACGTGTATATCCAGCAATATCCAGCAACTTCGCAAAGCCATTGAAAAGGAGTGGGACAACATTCCACAGGCCACAATCAACAGCCTGATCAACTCTATGCGAAGGAGATGTGTCGCATTGCATGAGGCAAATGGTGGTCACACCAGATACTGACTGGTTTTCTGATCCACGCCCCTACCTTTTTTTAAAGGTATCTGTGACCAACGGATGCATATCTGTATTCCCAGTCAAGTGAAATCCAGAGATTAGGGCCTAATTAATTTATTTCAATTGACTGATTTCCTTATATGAACTGTAACTCAGTAAAATCTTAGAAATTGTTGCATGTTGCGCTTATATTTTTGTTCAGTATATCTCTCAGGTGAAATCTTTTGAATTGCATGTACTTTAAAATCTACAGTGTGGTTTAGAAAGTTGTAAATATGACCTGTCTCTGCTTTAAAATGCAATCGACTCTTGGCTCACGAGGTACTTAGAGACTGCTGTTAAGAGAGGCTGTACTCAACTCTCCATTTAATTCTATAAGTATCCTAGGAAGTCAAGTATTTAATTGGAGAATTGCCATTTGGGGCCTTTAATATGCCATTTACCAGATGCTTTTACCCAAAGCGACTTACAGTCATGCATGCCTCGGGAGTCAAACCCACAATCCTGGCGTTCCTTTCTTTTTGAGATCTGTGATAAACTTTTTTTCCAATGGTGACATCTCACTTAGTATTAACGTAGTAGCACAAAGGAACACAGAAACACTTTCCTTCAAAATTAAATCAAACCAAAATAGCTGTCCTCAAAGCTGATGCAGTCAAAGTGCTGAAGTTCAATATTTTCGGGAGGTAACTAATCTTCTCGTCTCGTCTTTCCACTTTGTATTCTCTCTGTGAATGTCTTCACTGGAGATTGGCTGTTGCTCGGACAAAGCTGATGGAAGTCAAAATATGGGAACACACGTGCCAACCTAAGGTGTCAACTGTCTTGTATAACTAATAGAAGCTTGTTTTTGGCTTAAGAATGTGTCTTCTCATCGTTTTTCATGTTATTGATTGGGAGATAAACAATGCTGCACAGACAAGGCTCCATGTAGGAACAAGCCTAGACTTACAGTACCACAGCCGCACCATTCTATTTTAGCCTTTGTATTCGATTAATTTGTAGTATTTGTTCTAAAACGATGTATGGTATTTTGATCGTGATATACATTACGATTTGTATGTGTATGCATCAATAATTGAATTGATTATTTGACAGCATTTAACTATTTAAAGTGGGGTTATACACAATTTGTCAAGGTTTAGCTGACAGAGAAGTACGTTACTCTGGTGTCGATGCATCTATTGGGAAACCCTCTGACGTCTGTTAAGCCCACTTGACCCCAAGCCACGTGACCTTTCACCACTGGGGTCAATTCCCGGACCTTGCCATTGGAAACTGCTGAATTTGTCACCACCATGTTTGTTTAAATCCCCTTGGACTATGACAGAACAACCTAGAACAAATGACACATAAATATGGACTCACCACTAGTCCATTAATACAAATTCTCCCAAAATCTGTGTCCGATGACCCACGTTAAGATTTGGATTTCCCTGTGACCTACTATGAAGACCAAAAACATTGTTGGTTCTTAGAAATAACTCAAACAAACTAAGCAGAATAACTCTCAAATGATCCCTCAACTGAACAGTAAGAGATGCAACATGTGTTTCCTGCATAGCCATTGTAAAACCATGAATATCCTCCAATAGGAATTACACATCACTCTATAAGCCAGCATAATGTGACTTGCAGGCCTGATGTGGCCTGTAAACTAGGAGTTTCCTAACAACACTTTGTTATGGTATAACTAGGCCCTCAAAAAAAGGCCTTATGATAATGTAATGTATTGTCATAAAGCCTTGAATTTTAAAGGCTAATAAGGCTGGTGGAGCCGTTCATAGAATGTCGTAGGAAGAACCCTTCAAAGGTAAAAGGGTTCTTGGTAGAACCCTTCATAGAGAGTTCTAGAAAGAACCTTTAGTGGATAAAAGGGTTCTACCAAGCACCAAAAAGGGTTCCCCTATGGGGACAAACCGAAGAACCGTATATGGTTCTACTTAGCACCTTTTTTTCTAAGAGTGTACTTATTGTAGATCTGCTGCACGTTGTACTAGATCAGCTGTCAGTCGAGAGGAGGTAACTACAGTTCTTCTGAGTGGAAAGGCTCCGATTTCTCCAAAACAAGAAAAGTTCAGTCAGCGTTCAAAGGGAAAGTACATTAAGGGAGACGGGCCAGGTAGGGAGGGAATAACTTACACTTCCTTCAGTGTCAGTCACTCTCAATCTCTCTGCCTTTTTTTCTACCAGATAAGATAAGAGTGGTTTTGACAGCCTGCCTGTTATTAGAGGTGTCAAGTCATAAATCCAAACAAGACCTGGGTGTGGAAGTTGGAACAAGTGTGCTTTGAAAGCTGGAATATGCACAGCAGTTTGGTACATCACCTCAGTGTTCTGCTGAGGTGATGAGGGAAAATATAACAAAGAGTAGAACAAGTAGAATATAAGAGTAGAGGTGGGGAGACATCAATTCAGCTCTTGCTATGTATAGTGTTACATTTTACATTTACATTTACGTCATTTAGCAGACGCTCTTATCCAGAGCGACTTACAAATAGGTGCATTCACCTTATAGCCAGTGGGATAACCACTTTACAATGTTTTTTATTTTTTTTTATTGTATTTTTTTTGGGGGGGGGGGGTTGGAGTAAGGGGGGGGGGGGGGTAGAAGGATTACTTTATCCTATCCCAGGTATTCCTTAAAGAGGTGGGGTTTGAAATGTCTCCGGAAGGTGGTGAGTGACTCCGCTGTCCTGGCGTCGTGAGGGAGCTTGTTCCACCATTGGGGTGCCAGAGCAGCGAACAGTTTTGACTGGGCTGAGCGGGAACTATGCTTCCGCAGAGGTAGGGGAGCCAGCAGGCCAGAGGTGGATGAACGCAGTGCCCTCGTTTGGGTGTAGGGACTGATCAGAGCCTGAAGGTACGGAGGTGCCGTTCCCCTCACAGCTCCGTAGGCAAGCACCATGGTCTTGTAGCAGATGCGAGCTTCAACTGGAAGCCAGTGGAGTGTGCGGAGGAGCGGGGTGACGTGAGAGAACTTGGGAAGGTTGAACACCAGACGGGCTGCGGCATTCTGGATGAGTTGTAGGGGTTTAATGGCACAGGCAGGGAGCCCAGCCAACAGCGAGTTGCAGTAATCCAGACGGGAGATGACAAGTGCCTGGATTAGGACCTGTGCCGCTTCCTGTGTAAGGCAGGGTCGTACTCTCCGAATGTTGTAGAGCATGAACCTACAGGATCGGGTCACCGCCTTGATGTTAGCGGAGAACGACAGGGTGTTGTCCAGGGTCACGCCAAGGCTCTTCGCACTCTGTGTATATGTGGGCAGAGGAGTCTCTAGACCTATACCATAGTATTACAAGGTTATAGAGGACCTGGAGGCTTGATGAGTCAGATGCGCGTGCGCACACACACACACACACACACACATGTTATGTTCTTCTATCCTCGTGTGGACCTAAAATGTATTTCCAATCAAAATCCTATTTTCCCTAACCCTAACCCTAAGCCTTACCATAACCCTAACCTTAACCCTAGCCCTAACCTTAACCTGTAACCCTAACCCAAACCCTAAACCTAACTCCTAAAATAGCGTTTGTCCTCATGGGGACGTGGGAAATGTCCCCACGAGGGAGAATTTTCCTTGTTTTACTATCCTTGTGGGGACTTTTGAGGATTTGAAGTCCCCACAAGGATAGAAGAACCAACACACACACACACAAAACAGAGAGAAGGCAATAGGCAATTTACTGGGCTTGATGGTGCACTGCACCCCCCATCAGTATACAGCTGGGAGAAGGAATTGTCCTCCCCTGTTAATTGATGTTGCTGGCTGTGGATGAAATTGATTCCTGATTCCTGGACAATGTCATATTTTCCACTTTCCGAATCCACAGAGTTATTCTGGGAAGTGCTTTAGACTGATTCAATTGATGATTAAGCCTTCATGTATGCATGCATGTTTGTATTAGTGTCCACATGTGTTTGTATTTGTGCGTGCACAAAAGCACTTGCTTAGGCTATGTAGTCCTCTAAAGCAATAAACTCCTCTTATAACGAGATTCTAATCCTCAAGATCGGCCAACACAATCTCTGGCTTTACCTTCACGATCCATAATCATCCCGCTCATGCAACTGTTACTCTGATGCCGGTCCAGAGTTCAATGACAGACCCCTCTTCTCTCATCCCCGTAATACTACATAATTCCTCAGCTTGTAATTCAATCAATTTCTCTTTGCAAATGGGGTCTGGATAGACAGCCTCAGTGCTCCTCAGAGAGACAAGCAGGCAAGCTGAGGATGAACAAAGTCTCTCTCTTCGCAGACAATCCATCTCTGTCATGAGTAATAGGAAAACCAAATCAGTGGCTGTCTCTGCCATGTTAGTTTATATTTAAGCAATAAGGCCAGAGGAGGTGTGGTAAATTGGCCAATATACCACGCTTAAAGTGGAACTGACAGAGTTTTAACTACTTTGCAGATATGAAGCAAACAGACAATCATAATATCAGTCAAAAATATCAAATTCCCAGTTTATTCTACAAAACCAACTTTATAAGAGGTTTTAAAAATAGGTTATATTTGACTCAAAATTCCATGACGTACAGTAAGGCATTGTTGGCAGAATAGATGGATGCAGTTCAATGCATGATTAAGATAATTCAACAATACATTTCTTGGTAGTCCAACAAATATTGCTATCAGGTTGTAAATCACAGCTGGCCTGGTACATTGTTTGGTTCCTTCAGCCATTCGGGATGTATTGTTTCAGTTTCAATGACTCAATATTTTGGAAAAAAATTGGTAAATGTAACCAAGGCTGGGAATGTCAATACAATCAAACTAGCAAGGACAATGATCACAAGTCAGTCATAACGTGGCTAGCTAGCTGCTGGGAGTATGTTGTCATTGGACGAGTGGGTGAGTGGCCAACTTTTTCCCCACATATCGTTTTTCTGTGGCTACAGCTAGAGATGCAGGTCTCATTTGGTTAGCTAGCAAGAAATGTGACTTACTTTGCTAGCTAGCTATGCTGAACTTGGACGACTGTTACAGTTAGCATATCTCTTAGTTGTCAATCAAATGTATTTGGCATTGATCAAATGGGCGGGCAGGCAGGCAAGTTCCTATTCAGTTGTCAAAATGTGGGTTGGGACAAGCATGCATTGGCAGGCAAACTGCAGAAGGGCGAGCAAGCTACTATCCCCATCGTTTATCAGTGCAATTTTGACGGCCAACTACAAGCTAAAACGGTTTGAGGGTTTATCTACTGTTCCCTCGTTAGATTTTAGCTCATCTCACTTTGGCTAACATTAGTTGTTGATCTTGTTGTTGTTCTTTGCAAAGGCAACTGAGGGAGAGAAAGCCTACGTATTCATGGTTGTTTGATCAATAGGACTGTAAAGTTCTCCCGTGGTATTTACATATTTTCACAAATCCTTTCAGATGTATTTTGTGGCTTTTGGCGAATGCTTTTTAATGATCTAAAGTCTCACTGTTGCTACTGCTTGTAAACACACAGTCCAGTTCAAAGTGAATGATGGCTGGCCCGTGTAAGTAGCTGAAATTGTCAGTAGAATCTTTAACCAATAAAAGTTGCTTGAGGGGTCTGAAAACCAAATATTGTTGGCAACACTGCGCATGTGGCAATTGGCTTATTTGCATCTAGGCCTACATACAGGCAACTGTATAGACTCCGGTCCTGGACAAGACAGATGCTTTTAGTAGGTTTTATTTGCTGCAGTACCAATTAATTGTCGCATTGGCCACTTTCCCACCCTATATTTCTATAGAATTTTCACAAATGCCTTACTCCACGTAATTTGCAAACATTCAATTAATATATGAAACTGTGAAAATGATCATATCTACAGTGCATTCGGAAAGTATTCAGACCCCTTCCCTTTTTCCACATTTTGTAACGTTACAGCCTTATTCTGAAATGGATTGAAGGAATTTTTTCCCTCATCAATCTACACACAATACCCCATAATGACAAAGTGAAAACAGGTTGTTAGAAATGTTTGCAAATGTATTACAAAAAAAAAACTGAAATACCTTATTTATGTAAGTATTTAGACCCTTTGCTCGAAATTGATCTTAGGTGCATCCTGTTTCCATTGATCATCCTTGAGATGTTCTACAACTTGATTGGAGTCCACCTGTTGTAAATTCAATTGATTGGACATGATTTGGAAAGGCACACACCTGTCTATATAAGGTCACACAGTTGACAGTGCATGTCAGAGCAAAAACAAAGCCATGAGGTCAAAGGAATTATCCGTAGAGCTCCGAGACAGGATTGTGTCGAGGCACAGATCTGGGGAAGGGTACCAGAAATGTCTGCAGCATTGAAGGTCGCCAAGAACACAGTGGCCTCCATCATTCTTAAAAGGAAGAAATTTGGAACCACCAAGACTCTTCCTAGAGCTGGTCGCCCGGCCAAACTGAGCAATCGGGGGAGAAAGGCCTTGGTCAGGGAGATGACCAAGTACCCGATGGTCACTCTGACAGAGCTCCAGAGTTCCTCTGTGGAGATGGGAGAACCTTCCAGAAGGACAACCATCTCTGCAGCACTCCACCAATCAGGTCTTTATGGTAGTGACCAGTCGGAAGCCACTCCTCAGTAAAAGGCACATGACAGCCCACTTGGAGTTTGCCAAAAGGCACCTAAAGGACTCTCAGACCATAAGAAACAAGATTCTCTGGTCTGATGAAACCAATAATGAACTCTTTGGCCTGAATGCTAAGCGTCACGTCTGGAGGAAACCTGGCACCATCCCTACAGTGAAGCATGGTGGTGGCAATATCAAGCTGTGGGGATGTTTTTCAGCGGCAGGAACTGGGAGGCTAGTCATGATCAAGGGAAAGATGAACGGAGCAAAGTACAGAAAGATCCTTGATGGAAACCTGCTCAGGACCTCAGACTGGGGCAAAGGTTCACCTTCCAATAGGACAACAACTCTAAGCATAATGCCAAGACAATGCAGGAGTGGTTTCGTAGTCTTCCTGGGGGTGTATATGAACAGATTTGAATAAGATTTAATGTTGCTAAAACACTGTCATTTTTACTTTAAGGGCTATTCTTATGTACAATGAATAGAGGAGTGCCTGGATACAGCCCTTAGCAGTGGTACTGTATATTGGCCATACACCACAAACCCCCAAGGTGCCTTATTGCTATTATAATCCGGTTACCAACATATACAGTGCCTTCAGAAAGTATTCACTCATACCCCTTGACAATTTCCAATAGTTTTTGTTTTATAGCCTTAATTTAAAATAGATTAAATTGAGATTATTTTTTCACTGGCCTACACACAATACCCCATAATGTCAAAGTGGAATTATTTTGTAGACATTTTTACAAATTAATTAAAAATAAAAAGCTGAAACGTCTTGAGTCAATAAGTATTCAACCCATTTGTTATGGCAAGCTTTAATAAGTTCACGAGTAAAAATGTGCTTAACAAGTCTCATAATATGTTGCATGAACTCACTCTGTGTGCAATACGTAATGTATGCACTAACTGTAAGTCGCTCTGGATAAGAGCGTCTGCTAAATGACTAAAATGTAAATGTAATAATAGCGTTTAACATCATTTTTGAATGACTACCTCATCTCTGTACCCCACACATACAATTATCTGTAAGGTCTCTCAGTCGAGCAGTGAATTTTAAACACAGAATAAACCATGATAGACCAGGAAGGCATATGTGCCTTTGTGAGTTTAATATTTTCATAGGTTTCGAGTTGTGCCTGAATTTGTCATTGGCCTTTCTTTGCATTAAGGCTATTAGTTGTTGTGTGTAAAGTTTGAGGAGACCAATTCTTTAGGACAGTTGTGGAGAAGGAAGTGAATGTAGTCTTATTTGTATAGTATGGTCATTTAGAAGATGTTATTTAACAAAGTGACTTGCAGGAATCAAACACACAAATCTGGTGTTGGTAGCCCGGTGCTCCAACCAACCATCTGAGCCATTGGAACAAATGTGTCTTGAAGAACACCCACATGCTGCAAACCACATATTAAGAAACAAGACACCCTTTTCTTGAATCATTTGCCAATAAAAAAAACAAATTCTCTATGATATTTTAATGGCTTCATGCACAAGTAGAAATATAATAAATGTTATGACTTCATTGTCTAGTATACTATAAATAGTGGTGGAGACCAGACCTGGGTTCAAATACTATTTGAAATCATTTCAAATACTTAAAGTGATGCTACAGATATTTTCAACAATTTCAGCCAGTAGTTTTGAAAGTAGCGCTCACGAGCCAAAATGGGTCCCTGAAAATTGTGCACAATTGTGTAAAACGCCATCAATTTCGTATATGTTATATACATGGTATATAAACACAATTCCTGCAATTTGTATGACATGTTACGAATTCCAGTTCATACAATATGTTACGAATTTGTAAGTGCTTCAGATCCCTTTTGATCTCTTTAAGCTGTGCTTGATTAAGCTTGTAGTTGCAATGGAACCAATAGAAAAGTGCAAACCCTGCCCACCTGGCACTCCAGGCAGGCTAAAACCAAAGCTCCAAGTATTTGAAAGATTTCAAATAGTATTTGAACCCAGGTCTGGTGGAGAAGGGGTCTGCTTCTATTTGTGCCATAGTCACAGTGATTGTTCCTACAGGTCGCCGTGGTCTACAGTTTCCCTTGGAGACTCCCGTTTTTAGACTGGGCCATAGCTGACCTGCCCACAGAGCAATGTTCCCCTCACACAATAGATGAACCGCAGGAGCCACCGGAAAGCTAGCTAGCCAAAGTCTCTGAGTAAATTCCTTGAGGGAACTGTTTTTTTTATTTATTCTCAGAGGTTGACATGGTCAAATGGGCAAATGTGTGAAGTCATCAGTGTGCTGCCAGCTTTGTGAAAAGTCAAAGGCGCACATTAGGACTACTTATTACCATGGTGCTGCTTTGAAGGGGCTAGCCTTGGCTTTAGCTCAACAAGTTAAAGCTGCCCTCTTAAGAGTGTAGATTGGGGCGGCACAGTACAGTTACAGACATATTACAGATCTAAGAACCCAGTTACAGACCTAAGAACCCACGTCTCTGCCCCTCTCCGTTGCCTCAGAGACCTAGCACACACACACTCTGTGAGTGTATGTCAAGGCCTTCCTCATAAGTGGAACACCAAAACAGGAAATCTGTGATTCCTCTCCTTAAGCTGCTTCACTGCATGGCACCAAAGTTTTACCGTATCTTTTTCACCGCAAGGTTGTTCAGTATAGCAGCTTTGTGGTCCCCCAACAGATATACAACTGAAAATGTATATACCATCTCTGCCAAGGGTACAGTTTTACTCATAGCCCTAGAGTTTCCTTACCTATTCAATACAGGGAAGCGTATAATGTTTCAGAAACAGGGATATCAATACCCCATCGTTTTCTGCTTTGAAAAATTACAGTATCATATTACAGTCATTTCAATGAGGGTTTAAAAGACCTTAATCTTGATTTGAACTGAACTGCAATTTTAGGGATATTAAGCAAACAGGATATCTTATCAACCAAGCATAAACCTGCAAAAACCTTGCTGTAAATCCAGTGAATATACATTTTAGGGCTCTGACTTGCAGCACCAGATCAGAACAGTCTTTTGGAGATTAATGACAGATTTTCACGCTTTAGCTTTCAATTCGGCGATGCAATTATCACAGCCGCACGATAAAGGCATCAAAGCCTCCTACCCCCGTTTCAGTACTGTACCGCACGTGAGCTTAAAAGATGTTAACAGGCCGACAAGACCCGGCTGCCGTTGGAGAGCTCTCAATCACGGTGACACTTTTTTTCTTCCCTAGCCGCTAACGCTAATGCTATGCTACACTAACCTCTGAGAGAGCGAGAGAGAGAGAGCAAGAGAGAGCGAGCGAGAGAGCGAGAGAGAGAGAGAGATTTTTTTCTAATTAAGATTCTGTGGAGGTCACCGAGTCGGGCGGAGATGAGAAGAGCTGATGAGAGGAGAGGCACCAGAGGAACAGAAATAGATCAGAGCGGAGCGTGGAGTCCAAAGTACCGCTGGGCAGGCGGGAAGGAATGTAGGCCTCATGAGGATGGATACGCTAAATGGAGCTGCCACAGCTCCAGATAGAGTAGTAGGAAGATGATACTAGCTATCTTAATAGCTTGATAGCTAATGACAAGGTTTCAAATAGTTTCAAGTTTTATTAGGGGCTTAACAATGCTGATAAAGGCAGAAAGGATTAACGTGGTGGGGGTATGGGTAGGTTTGGTAGGGTAATAGGGTGGCAAGAGGGTGAGGTTTATTTATCCAGGGGAACCCATTGAGGCCAGGGTCTCATTTCCAATGGTGCCCTGAGAACAGCAATTCAAGAATGATCATTCCAATACAATAATACAAAATTACAATTACAACATTACACATAAATTACGTTACATTCAAAAGGGAACAATAGATACAAATTATACTTTAATGAAAACAAGTGCAGTCCTCATTGATCACATTCCTCATCAGTCCTAAACTGACATTTTCAGACCAGAGAATCAAGTTTTAAAGTGACTTGAAGGTCATTCCAGGAGTGAGGGGCACAGTAACAAAATGCAGTCTTCCTCAACTCATAGGAGACCAGTAGAACCTCTAGAACCAGCCAATTTAGAAGTAAGATAAGGTAGTATGGGAGTTTCTGGAGAACTGCTTTATATACAAATAGTAGCCAATGTTGGGCCCTTCTGGTAGCCAGAGACTCCCAGCCAACAGAACAGGCAGGTCCATAATTATTGGCACCTGATAAAAGATGAGATTAGCAAAAAAGACTGTATAAAATAAATAATACAAATACTGTGCTGTATTGTATTCTCAAATAAATTGGGAAATTATATTATTTTATACTAATACAATTGCTCAGAGAAAGAGATTTTGTTTAACAAGTAATACAAAAAAATCTACAAAAGATAGGGGTCAACATTTTTGGCACCCCTATTTTCAATACTCTAAAACCCTCCCCTTGCGAGGATAACGACACTGAGCCTTTTTCTAAAATGTATTATGACGCGGTGATGATGATAATGCCCTTTTTATCATAAGAGCTGTTTGAAAAGACCGCCAGAAAAGTCAGCCTGTTTTGGTGGGATGGAGTTTTGGCCTGCCTGGTGACATCACTAGGCAGAAAATTAGTTAATAGACCAATAAGAAAGAGCGTTCCAAACCCCTCTGCCAATAACAGCTAGTTTTCACTCAGACCACTCCCAGACAGTCCTAACAAAATTCTTACTTGAGAAATTGCTATTTGCTAAGAAGCTGTTTCTTTTTGACCATTTTAATTTGAAAACAATCACAGTAAGGTACTTAACTGTTACTCAGAAGTGATTTGATGTAGAGAAAAAATGGCTGCATTGGACCTTTAAGAAAATGTGACTGAGCTCCTTCAACAGATGTTTATTGAGTTATATTATGCAGGTAGTTCTTGAACCAACTGCATGATACTTGGTCTAAACCAATGTCAGATAACCTCTGTAGCAGAAGTGCATGATCAACAGTATCAAATGCTTTAGATCAATATAGAGGGCAGCACAATGCTGCTTCCTAACCAGTGAGTTCACTATGTCATTTATAACTTAAGAAGCAGCCGAGACGGTGCTGTGTCCTGGCATAAAGCCTGACTGGTGAGTATTCAGGTGAGCATTGGAGGTCTTGGAGGCAGGCCTTCCCGGGAGGAAAAGCAGAGATGTACTATCCAGACTAAGATTAGGGGAGATAGAAAGTCTATTTCATGTGACTCCTCTATTTTCTGCTCAATTACCCACACTGAATGCCACTGGCTGCTTTGCATCACATCAGTAGCATAAAGCTAGCTATCTGTCCTCTTACCCTTCTCATCTCCATTCTACCTCCTTTAACCTCATCTCTCTTTACCCCATCCGCTTCTTACCATACTCTTCTTCTTACCGCACTCCTTTATCCTCTTGGGGCTCATCTCAATAGTGTAAATTAGCTTCCTCGTCTCAATACTGTCAATTAGCTTCCTCTTCTTGTCTTGTTTCTCTTTAAAATGTTGTTTTATTTAACCTTTATTTATTAGGCAAGTCAATTAAGAACAAATTCTTATTTACAATGATAGCCTACCTAGAGGCAAAAGGCCTCCTGTGGGCGGGGGCTGGGATAAAAATGTTAAATGTAGGACAAAACACACATCAGGACAAGAGAGCCACCACAACACTAAATAAAGAGAGACTAATCAAACACTTCATGAGAGCCCATGAGCTCACGTTGCGCAACATTTCTATATTCTATGCAATTGCATGAGAAAACAGAGTGATGGCCTCTATTAAAATGAGGAGGATCCCATCAGCTTTCTATAGGCTAGGCCTACTATATTTATTTCTCAACTTTCCTAATATTAAGCACATTTCTTCTCTTTACAACAAGAGTATAGCCTACCTGGCTGGCATGAAAATTAACCATGGGAAAAGCGTCTATTCGCTATTTAAGTGCATAGATGACATATATTTTTTTCCGCTGCCCCTGTTTCGAGACAGGTGCATGATAATGGACAATTCTAAATCAAAACAAATTTCACACATTGCCTTCGGAAAGTATTCAGAACCCTTGACTTTTTCCACATTTTGTTAGGTTACACTCTTATTCTAAAATTGATTAAATTGTTTTTTCCCTTCATCAATCTATACACAATACCCCATAAAGCAAAAACAGGTTTTTAGAAATTATAGCACATTTATTACAAATAAAAAACAGAAATATCACATTTGCATAAGTATTCAGACCCTTTACTCAGTACTTCTTCATACTATAAAATAATATAAAATAATGCAACGGAATTCTAAGCAAATCTTGTCTGCTAAATGAACTAGTGTAGCCCACAGCCATATGGAAAAGCCAGATCAGGGCCTAACATAAGGACAACTCAGAGTATGCTATTATGTTCTTCTGAAATAGACTACATTTTCTTCATATCATGTTTCTTTAGACCTGTCTAAAATAAATAATGGATTTATTGTGGTGGTGTAGGCTATATTACATGGATTTATTAGACTTTTTAAAATGTAGATGTTCCAAAGTTCTGCATCAGTGGCTTGTAGGGAATGCGTGGAAGCCAGGAGATGCTAAATGTGTTTATGTTAAAAAACTGTCAATTACCATGAGACCGGCAGCAATTTGATTGACAATCACCAATTTCATGACCGCCACAGCCCTACCTATGACAACAACACAACATGGCAGCAACACATGACAATGCAGCATGATAGCAACACAACATGACAACAACTTGGTAGAAATACAACATGACAGCAGCACAACATGATAGCAGCAGAAAAAATGGTACAAACATTGTTAGGCACAGACAACAGTACAAAGGGCAAAAAGGTAGAGACAACCATACATCACATGAAGTAGCCAGAAGTGTCAGTGAGTGTCCATGATTGAGTCTTTGAATGTAGAGATGGAGATAAAAATGTCCAGTTTGAGTGTTTTTTTTGCAGCTCGTTCACCTCGCTAGCTGCAGCGAACTGAAAAGAGGAGCAACCCAGGGATGTGTGTGCTTTGGGGACCTTTAACAGAATGTGACTGGCAGAACGGGTGTTGTATGTGGAGGATGAGGGTTGCAGTAGGTATCTCAGATAGGGGGGAGTGAGGCCTGAGAGGATTTTACAAATAAGCATCAACCAGTGGGTCTTGCTCAGGGTGTACAGAGATTGCCAGTTTAAAAGGAGTGTAAGAGTGCAGTGATGTGTCCTGTAAGGAACATTGGTGGCAAATCTGATGACCGAATGGTAAAGAACATCTAGCCGCTCGAGAGCACCCTTACCTGCCGATCTATAAATTACGTCTCTGTAATCTAGCATGGGTAGGATGGTCATTTGAATCAGGGTTAGTTTGGCTGCTGGGGTGAAAGAGGAGCGATTACTATAGAGGAAACCACGTCTAGATTTAATGTTAGCCTGCAGTTTAGATATGTGCTGAGAGAAGGACAGTGTACCGTCAAGCCATACTCCCAAGTACTTGTATGAGGTGACTACCTCAAGCGCTAAACCCTCAGAGGTAGTAATCACACCAGTGGTGAGAAAGTTTGTTGGACACTAAGAAACATTTGTTGTAGAGTGTTTAACACAAAATCCGGGGAGATACCAGCTGAGTATAAGACTGTATAATCTACAAAAATCCCCACAGCATGATACTGCCACCACCATGCTTCACCGTAGGGATGGTGCCAGGTAACCTGAGCGGAAACCAGATTGCATTCCAGAGAGAATACTATAGACATCAAGAAAGCTAGTCAGGCAGAGTATTCTTCAGAGAATACATTCTTCATCTATATGTCTAAGACGTGCTGTAATTCAATTTAAAATAGTCCATCTGCTGCATTGGTCCAAGGCAAAATTATCCAAGATTAGACCAGAAATAGATCCCACTTGTGACCGATGTAAGCAGGCTCCTGCTACTTTATTGCACGTTTTGGACATGCCCGAAATTGACAGATTTCTGGATATCCATTTTTGAGACATTTTCTAAGATACTGGAGAGACCTATAAAACCTTCTGCCTTTATTTCATTATTCGTAGTGGCACCACAGGAAGCCCCTCTAAACAGTTATATGGGCAACATGCTGGTAGAGCATGGCACTTGCAACGCCTGGGTTGTGGGTTCGATTCCCACGGTAGATCAGTATGAATAAAAGTGGCGCCGGAGAAGATGGCTGCCATTTTACAGCCCTCTAACCAATTGTACTATTATGTGTGTTTTTTCACGTTATTTGTCATTTATTCTGTACATAATGTTTCTGCCACCGTCTCTTATGACTGGATATCAGGACAGCGATTACTCACCTTGTATTGGACGAAGATTTTTTCTTCAACGAGCCGGACGCAAAGGATATCCTACAGACACCCGACAGGGCCCAAATGCCCGTCATTCGCATGAGAAAGAGACAGAGATATCGTGGACGTAGGTCGGGGTGCCTTGTAAGGATCCGACGGCGAGCGAGTAAACTGCTTCTTCCATCAATCCTATTAGCCAATGTTCAATCATTTGAGAACAAATTGGATGACCTAAGATTACGGTTATCCTACTAACGGGACACAAAAAACTGTAATATCTTATGATTCACCGAGTCGTGGCTGAACGACGACATGGACTACATCGGCAGGATAGAACGGCTGACTCCGGTAAGACAAGTGGTGGCGGTCTGTGTATATTTGTAAACAACATCTGGTGCACAAAATCTAATACTAAGGAAGTCTCAAGGTTTTGCTCGCCTGAGGTAGAGTATCTCATGATAATCTGTAGACCACACTATTTACCAAGATACTTTTCATCTGTATTTTTCGTAGCTGTCTATCTACCACCACAAACCGATGCTGGCACTAAGATCACACTCAATGAGCTGTATAAGGCCATAAGTAAACAGGAAAACGCTCATCCAGAGGCAGTGCTCCTAGTGGCCGGGGAATTTAATGCAGGGAAACTTAAATCCGTTATACCTAATTTCTACCAGCATGTTAAATGTGCAACCAGAGATGCATACAAAGCTCTTGCTCGCCCTCCATTTGGCAAATCTGACCATAACTCTATCCTCCTGATTCCTGCTTATAAGCAAAAACTAAAGCAGGAAGCACCAGTGACTCGGTTAATAAAAAAATGGTCCAATTATGCAGATGCTAAGCTACAGGACTGTTTTGCTAGCACAGACTGGAATAGGTTCCGGGATTCTTCAGATACCAGGTGGTAAAGGTGGGTAACATCACATCTGCCATGCTGATCCTCAACATGGGGGCCCCTCAGGGGTGCGTGCTCAGTCCCCTCCTGTACTCCCTGTTCACCCATGACTGCATGGCCAGGCATGACTCCAACACCATCATTAAGTTTGCTGACGACACAACAGTGGTAGGCCTGATCACCGACAACGATGAGACAGCCTATAGGGAGGAGGTCCGAGACCTGGCCGTGTGGTGCCAGGATAACAACCTCTCCCTCAACGTGATCAAGACAAAGGAGATGATTGTGGACTACAGGAAAAAAAAGAGGACTGAGCACGCCCCCATTCTCATCGATGGGGCTGTAGTGGAACAAGTTGAGAGCTTCAAGTTCCTTGGTGTCCACATCACCAACAAACTATCATGGTCCAAACACACCAAGATAGTCGTGAAGAGGGCACGACAAAGCCTATTCCCCCTCAGGAGACTGAAAAGATTTGGCATGGGTCCTCAGATCCTCAAAACGTTATACAGCTGCACCATCGAGAGCATCCTGACTGGTTGCATCACCGCTCGGCCTCCGACCGCAAGGCACTACAGAGGGTCGTGCGTACGGCCCAGTACATCACTGGGGCCAAGCTTCCTGCCATCCAGGACCTCTATACCAGGCGGTGTCAGAGGAAGGCCCTCAAAATTGTCAAAGACTCCAGCCACCCTAGTCATAGACTCTTCTCTCTGCTACCGCACGGCAAGCGGTACCGGAGCACAAAGTCTAGGTCCAAAAGGCTTCTCAACAGCTTCTACCCACAAGCCATAAGACTCCTGAACAGCTAAACATTGCTACCCGGACTATTTGCACTGCCCCCCCACCCCTACCCCCCTCTTTTACGCTGCTGTTACTCTGTCTATTATTTATGCATAGTCACTTTAACTCTACCCACATGTACATATTACCTCAATTACCTCGACTAGCCGGTGCCCCCGCACATTGAATCTGCACCGGTACCCCCCTGTATATAGCCTCCCTACTGTTATTTTATTTACTGCTGCTCTTTAGTTATTTAATTTAATTGTTTTTACTTAACACTGTAAAAAAATAACTTTAAAAAATGCATTGTTGGTTAAGGGCTTGTAAGTAAGCATTTCACTGTAATGTCTACTACACCTGTTGTATTCGGCGCATGTGGCAAATACAATTTGATTTTATTTTATTTGAAATGTATGCACTCACCACTATAAGTGTCTCTGGATAAGAGCATCTGCTAAATGACTAAAATGTAAAATGTAATTGTAGCATTTACTACTCTTCTAGCTAGACGTCTTATACTACACTGAACGAACATATAAACGCAACATGTAAAGTGTTGGGTCCCATGTTTCATGAGCTGAAATAATAGATCCCAGAAATATTCCATTCGTACAAAAAGCTTTTTTCTCTCAAATTTTGTGCACAAATTTGTTTACATCCCTGTTAGTGAGCATTTTTCCTTCGCCAAGATAATCCATCCACCTGACAGGTGTGGCATATCAAGAATCTGATTAAACAGCCTGATCATTACACAGGTGCACCTTGTGCTAGGGACAATTAAAGGCCACTCTAAAATGTACAGTTTTGTCACACAACACAATGCCACAGATGTCTCAAGTTTTGAGGGAGCGTACAAATGGCAAGCTGACTGCAGGAATGTCCACCAGAGCTGTTACCAGATCATTTAATGTTAATTTCTCGACCATAAGCCGCCTCCAACATCGTTTTAGAGAATTTGGCAGTACATCCAACCGGCCTCACAACCGCAGACTACGTGTATGGCGTCCTGTGGGCAAGCGGTTTGCTGATGTCAATGTTGTGAACAGAGTGCCCCATGGTGGCGATGGAGTTATGGTACGGGCAGGCATAAGCTACGAACAACGAACACAATTGCATTTTATCTATGGGAATTTCAATGCACAAAAATACCATCACGAGATCCTGAGGCCCATTGTGAGGCCCATTTTTTTAAGGTATCTGTGACTAACAGATGTATATAAAAAAATATATCTGTATTCCCAGTCGTGATGTGCATATATTAGGGCCTAATGAATTTATTTCAATTGACTCACTTCCTCATATGAACTGTAACTTAGTAAAATCAATGAAATTGTTGCATGCTGCGTTTATATATTTATTTTGTATATTCAAGTGGAAGGATCGGTTTCCTCCTACTTTTAGCCATTGGATAAAGGAAGTTACTCAACATCTCAAGCTAGAGAAAATGCGCTTCTCCATTAGGGGATCTGCAATTACATTGTATAATATCTGGCAACCTTTCCTATCCTTTGTAGGAGACATGGACCCAGCTAATTTCACAACTCCATAAACCAAGCCAAATTAGAATTTGTGTCACTATTTTTACTCTTTACTTTATGTTTGATTATATCTATGTTTTTTTTGTTATTTGATTATATTACTCAACTTCTATATAATGCCTGCTTTAAGTCTGGCTCTGGGGGGGATCCGTGTGTGTTTTGCCTTCTACGTGTTCTGTCTGTATTATCTGTATAATCATAAAAAAAAGCCAAATATAAAAACATTTGAGAAAAAAAAGAAGCCAGTCAGTTGATTATTGACAAGTTTTTCCAACACTTTTGATAAACAGGGCAAGATAGAAATTGGCCTATAACAGTTAGGATCAGCTTGATCTCCCCTTTTAAAAAAGGGCGCACTGTGGCTGCCTTCTAAGCATTGGGAACCTCCCCAGAGAGGAGAGACAGGTTAAAATGGTGAGAGACTGGCTCAGCGATGATAGGGGCTGCAACCTTAAAGAAGAAAGGCTCTAAAGGAGCTCCTTCAGCACCTCAGTCTCAGTGACCGCCTGCAGGAAGAAGCTGTGTAGCGGGGCAGAGTAAAAAGAGGGAGGAGCATCGGGGCTAGTCGCATTAGAAGGGCTGAGTCAAATAGGAATCCTGTCTTAATGAAGTGGTGATTAAAGAGCTCAGCCGTATGCTCCTTGTTAGTAACAACCACATCAAATCAAATCAAATCTTATTTGTCACATACACGTGTTTAGCAGATGTTATTGCGGGTTTAGCGAAATGCTTGAGCTTCTAGCTCCAACAGTGCAGTAATATCTAACAAGTACTATCTAACAATTTCACAACATATACCCAATACACACAAATCTAGTAAGGAATGGAATTTAAGGATATATACATATATGGACAAGCAATGACAGAGCGGCATGGACTAAGATACAGTAGAATATTATAGAATAGAATACACCTTCTCCACTGCGGTCCCGTCCCTGTGGATAGGGGGGGGGTGCACCCTCTGCTGCTTCCTGAAGTCCACAATCATCTCCTTTGTTTGTTTTGTTGACGTTGAGTGAGAGGTTATTTTCCTGGCACCACACTCCCAGAGCCCTCACCTCCTCCATGTAGGCTGTTTCATCATTGTTGGTAATCAAGCCTACTACTGTTGTGTCATCTGCGAACTTGATGATTGAGTTGGAGGTGTGCTTGGCCATGCAGTCATGGGTGAACAGGGAGTACAGGAGGGGGCTGAGCACGCAGCCTTGTGGGGCCCCAGTGTTGATGTGGAGTGGAGATGAAGTGGAGATGTTGTTTCCTACCTTCACCACCTGGGGGTGGTCCGTCAGGAAATCCAGGACCCAGTTGCACAGGGCAGGGTTCAGACCCAGGGCCTCGAGCTTAATGATGAGCTTGGAGGGTACTATGGTGTTGAATGCTGAGCTATAGTCAATGAACAGCATTCTTACATAGGTATTCCTCTTGTCCAGATGGGATAGGGAAGTGTGCAGTGTGATGGCGATTGCATCGTCTGTGGATCTATTGGGGCGGTAAACAAATTGAAGTGGGTCTAGGGTGACAGGTAAGGTAGAGGTGATATGATCCTTGACTAGTCTCTCATAGCACTTCACGATGACAGAGGTGAGTGCTACGGGGCGATAGTCATTTAGTTCAGTTACCTTCGCTTTCTTGGGTACAGGAACAATGGTGGCAATCTTGGAGCATGTGGGAACAGCAGACTGGGAAAGGGAGACATTGAATATGTCCGTAAACACACCAGCCAGCTGGTCTGCACAGGCTCTGAGGACGCGGCTAGGGATGCCGTCTGGGCCGGCAGCCTTGCAGGGGTTAACATGCTTAAATGTCTTACTCACGTCTGCCACTTTGAAGGAGAGGCCACAGTCCTTGGTAGTGGGCCTCGTCAGTGGCACTGTGTTATCCTCAAAGTGGGCGAAGACAATGATTAGCTTGTTTGGAAGCGAAACATCGGTGTCGGCGACGTGGCTGGTTTTCTTTTTGTAGTCCGTGATTGTCTGTAGACCCTGCCACATATGTCTCGTGTCTGAGCCGTTGAATTGCGACTCCACTTTTTCTCTATAAGGATGTTTTGCCAGCTTAATTGCCTTGCGGAGTGAGGAGCTACACTTTCTGTATTCTGCCATATTTCCAGTCACTTTGCCATGGTTAAATGCGGTGGTTCGCGCTTTCAGTTTTGCGCAAATGCTGCCATCTATCCACGGTTTCTGGTTAGGGTAGGTTTTAATAGTGAGAGTGGGCACAACATCACCTACAGTGGGGAGAACAAGTATTTGATACACTGCCGATTTTGCAGGTTTTCCTACTTACAAAGCATGTAGAGGTCTGTCATTTTTATCATAGGTACACTTCAACTGTGAGAGACAGAATCTAAAACAAAAATCCAGAAAATCACATTGTATGATTTTTAAGTAATTCATATGCATTTTATTGCATGACATGAGTATTTGATACATCAGAAAAGCAGAACTTAATATTTGGTACAGAAACCTTTGTTTGCAATTACAGAGATCATACGTTTCCTGTAGGTCTTGACCAGGTTTGCACACACTGCAGCAGGGATTTTGGCCCACTCCTCCATACAGACCTTCTCCAGATCCTTCAGGTTTCGGGGCTGTCGCTGGGCAATACGGACTTTCAGCTCCCTCCAAAGATTTTCTATTGGGTTCAGGTCTGGAGACTGGCTAGGCCACTCCAGGACCTTGAGATGCTTCTTACGGAGCCACTCCTTAGTTGCCCTGGCTGTGTGTTTCGGGTCGTTGTCATGCTGGAAGACCCAGCCACGACCCATCTTCAATGCTCTTACTGAGGGAAGGAGGTTGTTGGCCAAGATCTCGCGATACATGGCCCCATCCATCCTCCCCTCAATACGGTGCAGTCGTCCTGTCATCTTTGCAGAAAAGCATCCCCAAAGAATGATGTTTCCACCTCCATGCTTCACGGTTGGGATGGTGTTCTTGGGGTTGTACTCATCCTTCTTCTTCCTCCAAACACGGCGAGTGGAGTTTAGACCAAAAAGCTCTATTTTTGTCTCATCAGACCACATGACCTTCTCCCATTCCTCCTCTGGATCATCCAGATGGTCATTGGCAAACTTCAGACGGGCCTGGACATGCGCTGGCTTGAGCTGGGGGACCTTGCGTGCGCTGCAGGATTTTAATCCATGACGGCGTAGTGTGTTACTAATGGTTTTCTTTGAGACTGTGGTCCCAGCTCTCTTCAGGTCATTGACCAGGTTCTGCCGTGTAGTTCTGGGCTGATCCCTCACCTTCCTCATGATCATTGATGCCCCACGAGGTGAGATCTTGCATGGAGCCCCAAACCGAGGGTGATTGACCATCATCTTGAACTTCTTCCATTTACTAATAATTGCGCCAACAGTTGTTGCCGTCTCACCAAGCTGCTTGCCTATTGTCCTGTAGCCCATCCCAGCCTTGTACAGGTCTACAATTTTATCCCTGATGTCCTTACACAGCTCTCTGGTCTTGGTCATTGTGGAGAGGTTGGAGTCTGTTTGATTGAGTGTGTGGACAGGTGTCTTTTATACAGGTAATGTTCAAACAGGAGCAGTTAATACAGGTAATGAGTGGAGAACAGGAGGACTTCTTAAAGAAAAACTAACAGGTCTGTGAGAGCCGGAATTCTTACTGTTTGGTAGGTGATCAAATACTTATGTCATGCAATAAAATGCAAATGAATTACTTAAAAATCATACAATGTGATTTTCTGGATTTTTGTTTTAGATTCCGTCTCTCACAGTTGAAGTGTACCTATGATAAAAATTACAGACTTCTACATGCTTTGTAAGTAGGAAAACCTGCAAAATCGGCAGTGTATCAAATACTTGTTCTCCCCACTGTATACATTTCCTGATAAACTCAGTCACCGTTTCAGTGTATTCTTCTAAATTATTTTCGCAAGCTACCCGGAACATATCCCAGTCCGCGTGATCAAAACAATCTTGAAGCGTGGATTACGATTGGTCAGATCAGCGTTGAATAGTCCATAGCACGGGTACTTCCTGTTTGAGTTTCTGCCTATAGGAAGGGAGGAGCAAAATGGAGTCGTGGTCAGATTTGCCGAAAGGAGGGCGGGGGAGGGCCTTATAAACATCCCGGAATTTCGAATAGCAATGGTCGAGGATTTTAGCAGCGCGTGTACAACAGTCAATATGTTGATAGAACTTCAGCAGGCTCGTCCTCAAATTCGCTTTGTTAAAATCCCCTGCTACAGTAAATGCAGCCTCAGGATATGTGGTTTCCAGTTTGCATAAAGTCCAGTGAAGTTCTTTGAGGGCTGTCGTGGTATCGGCTTGAGGGGGGATACACACGGCCGTGACTATAACCGAATAGAATTATCTTGGGAGATAGTACGGTCGTGCCTCTCCTCCGCCTGCGATGTTTTGGGTCAACCGCTGGAATCAGTTCAATTCATCTGCTTCGGGAAAGTCGTATTCCTGGTCGTAATGCTGGTGAGTTACCGCCGCTCTGATATCAATAGTTTTTCCCGGCTGTATGTAATGATACCAAACACTTTCTGAGCTAATAATGTAAAAAATAATACATAAAAAAACAAAATACCGCAAAGTTTCCTAAGAGCTAGTCGCGAGGCCGCCATCTTCGTCGGCGCCAGCCACGTCAGAGAGCGCCAGCCACGTCAGAGACATCAACCTTAAGGGACATCGGCAGCTGTGAGAAGGAGGGTGTCACGACTTCCGCTGAGGTTGCCTCCCCTCCTTGTTTGGGCAGGTTTCGGCGTTCGGCGTCACCGGCTTACTAGCTACTGCCGATCCATTTATCATCACTCCATTTGTCTTGTCTTCAATCACACACACCAGGTCCTTATTCCTTCATTAGTCATGGTATAAGTGTTCCCTCTGCTTCCTTGTCTGTGTGGGTGATTGTTTATTGTGGAGGTTTATATATGATTTTCTTTTGGCACTTAACAGTCTCCATATATCCTTCCATTCATTTTCTCAACTGGTACCGGGGGATCCTTCTGTGGGCATCCTAGAGAGTCTCACCTTTCCACAGAGGGGTTATAATAGTTTGTAGGCCAAACTGTTCGGACGCTACAGACGATTTTGTGAGAAGACCGATTTTCGTTTATTTCAGATTAGTGCATTTTATGACAGATGAGATGAGAACAAGAGGCCACTTTGGACTATCAAGATGCAGCATACGTCTGAAACGGTTGCCTTAAAGCATATTCTGTAAGTCGCTCTGGATAAGAGCGTCTGCTAAATGACTAATTATTATTATTATTATTATTATATTGGTTGATGAAGGTACCCTTAAAGCATTGCTGCATAGGACAGAAAACTACCTCGTAATTTTTTAAACCTCCCGTTTTGGACTTGACGTGTCAATGTATGGTTCGGACATGCATTATAAACCATCTGTAGGCATATCCTACCATATAAAGCCACGTAATCCTTACATTCAATACTTAAAAGATTTAGTGCATGTAGCCACGCGCGTTCATTCATTAAGAGGCGTGCACTATGCACGGAAACAGCAACAATAGACACAAGCAGTCACAAGCCTATGCAACAACCAGCTAAAGGACAGCAAGAATACATGTTATACAAACTATAGAGGGGTTGCAGTTCCGTCACAAATCACCTAGAAACCATACCAGTCGCCATATTGGAAGATCAGAGTCGGCCTGCTGGAACTTTGTTGCCCTGTGTGTCCTCCAATCGTCCACATGGCTGGCTGCGTTTTGCTACCACCGAAAGATTGCCCATTATTTTGTTTTTCTAAAGACCCAGAAAACAGAGGCAGTGGGAGAACCTATTCAAGTAAGTAAACATATTTAGAACAATTGAGAAAACGTTAACGCAACTGAGGTTTTGACTTAATGCTAGCAAACGAAGTGAATTAAATATCACAAGCTAGCTAACTTCATATTAGCTAGCTAGCTAGCTATCTTGATGCATGTATCATTGTAAATTAAAAAAAACACAAATTCAAAATGCATTTGTAGCTAGGTAGCTAGCTAGCTAACAGCCATGGAAGAGGGTGAAAGGATTAGCAGCTCCAGCTTTCAGAGAAGGGAGAGGGCAGGTACATTTTGTGGGAGGACATTACTAAAACATTCTCCAGTTCCACTCTCTAGCGAGGAGAACTATGAGGACAGAGAGATATAGCAACATAATATTGAGTGCTGTATAATTTCAGTATGATGAAGCCAGTTTCTTTGTGATGTTTTCTGTCCTCAGATACAGAGAGCAGTGAAACCCTGTCTGCAGATGAAGAGGTCCCAATGAATGTCCCGGAAGAATAAGGGTACATCATTGTATACCATGAGTTATATGTGTACCTAAGTAAGCAAATGTTGTAAACAGAAATACAGTTTAAAAGTCATACACAATGTATAAACCTATTACAACTGGAACAGGCCAACCTGCTGGGTGTACAGGCTTCTGTTCCAGCCCAGCACTAACACCTGATTAAACTTATCAAACCTAATTAGTTGATAATCAAGTGTTCTATTGCTGGGCTGGAATAGAAGTCTGCTCACCAAGTAGACCAGGGATCAGTAGAGCGAGATTGGCCACCTCTGGTATGGACTTTTTTTTTGTTCACCTGAAATTAAGCTTTAGTAAGATGTATGAACTTTACATATGAGTTAACTTACTTGTACACTTTGAAATTATATGAAATAAAGTGTTGATTCTTTGAAGGGAAGTGTTTAAACTTGTTTTAATTGTTAACTTAACTATTATTCAAGATGAACTAGTGTCAATGTTGATTAATCACAGATCAATCATTTCTGCAATAAAGAGGGGAAGGGAATCTGTCTAAAAATGTTCAGTTTCTGTGTTGTATTCTCAAATGAACATGACCTTTTTGTTCAGCTGTAAGCTCTCCAATTAGTTTTATTTGATTGTCACTCTCTCTCAGGATATCAGCCATGTGAACACATTTTGCAGCTGATGATAATGGCTTGCAGCCATAGGCATACAGTATGATGGCATTAGCCTTATGGGCATTTTCAAGGCACCACTTGGCATTGTGCATCTGAAGCTGAGAATAGCTTAATTAACTCACACATTGTTTACATGTTCTCAAGCTATTTTTTATTTATTTTTGAATGACTACCTCATCTCTGTACCCCACACATACACTTATCTGTAAGGTACCTCAGTCAAGCAGTGAATCTCAAACACAGATTCAACCACAAAGACCAGAGAGGTTTTCCAATGCCTCGCAAAGGAGGGCACCTATTGGTAGATGGGTAAAAAAAAGCAGACATTGAATATCCCTTAGAGCATGGTGAAGTTATTAATTACACAAATTCACCCAGTCACTATAAATATACAGGTGTCCTTCCTAACTCAGTTGCAGGAGAGGAAGGAAACCGTTCAGGCATTTCACCATGAGGCCAATGGTGACTTTAAAACAGTTACAGAGTTTAATGGCTGTGATAGGAGAAAACTGAGGATGGATCAACAACATAGTTACTCCACTATACTAATCTAAATGAAACAATGAAAAGACACTGAGAGACCAATTCACCTTTCAGCAGGACAGTAACCTAAATACACACTGGAGTTGCTTACCAGGATTACATTGAATGTTCCTGAGTGGCATAGTTTCAGTTTTGACTTAAATAGGCTTGAAAATCTATGGCAAGACTTGAAAATGGCTGTCTAGCAATTATGAACAACCAACTTGACAGAGCTTGAACATAAAAAAAAGAGACTTACTCAGAAAAACCCACGGCTGTAATCGTTGCCAAAGGTGATTCTAACATGTATTGACTCAGGGGTGTGAATATTTCTGTAAATGAGATATTTCTGTATTTCATTTTCAATAAATGTGCCGCAATTTCTAAAAACATGTTTTCACTTTTTCATTATGGGCTTCTGTATGTAGATGGGTGAGAAAAAAATGGATTTATACAAAAAATGTGTAATTGGTCAAGGGGTATGAACACCTTCTGAAGTCACTGTATATTAGGCTAATCATTACACCAGATGTTGTACATGCCTTGTGCTGACATGAAATTATTTAGTGCAAATCCAACCCTTGTAATCTAGGTAGTGAAATGTCTGGAAGCAGGAGATGATGGGATCCTTATCTTAAAACATACAACTACTACTACCAAGTTCAATGCCAGATACTTTTCTCCCAGAAGGTCTGAGTGGCACTTTGAGGTGCCACTGTGCCACTGTGATAATGAAGATGGTTTGCCTAAGACTACCACAACAATTACATTGTCTACGCTAAATGTGTTTAAATTGTAAAAGAAAGAAAGAATAGTTAGGCTATAAGAAATACATTTTTATTCAATGAGGCAAGGCAAAGCAGAGATGCACACAAAATACTTTTCATTTCACCCATATAACAATATAGCTTATTATTAAAGTACAGTATGTTTACAATATCATAAACAAGTATTTTGCATGTTGTTCCAAATTACATTTTATATAGTCATACATGTGTACATAAATAAATGTGAAACTGTGTTTCTGTTTAATCAGCAGTTATTCCTACACCCTTCGACAAGGTGATGGTGCTCTCTACTCAAATGGCACAACAGAATCATTCAGATTGACCAAGGCACAGCATATGACAACCATTTTGTTTAACTGAGGGATGTCTCCTTTCATATCTGGAAAAGGACGAAGTAGTACAAGTAGAAACTGATGTAGCTGCATCATTGTTCAGCTACATCAGGTCGAAGGAATTGGCTGTAGAGGTCGAAGGAATTGGCTGTAGAGCTCCGAGACAGGATTGTGTCGAGGCACAGATCTGGGGAAGGGTACCAAAAATGTCTGCAGCATTGAAGGTCCCCAAGAACACAGTGGCCTCCATCATTCTTAAAAGGAAGAAGTTTGGAACCACCAAGACTCTTCCTAGAGCTGGCCGCCCGGCCAATCTGAGCAATCGGGGGAGAAGGGCCTTGGTCAGGGAGCTGACCAAGAACCCGATGGTCACTCTGACAGAGATCCAGAGTTCCTCTGTGGATATTGGAGAACCTCCCAGAAGGACAACCATGAGGAGTGGCCAGACGGAAGCCACTCCTCAATAAAAGGCACATGACAGCCCGCTTAGAGTTTGCCAAAAGGCACCTAAAGGACTCTCAGACCATGAGAAACAAGATTCTCTGGTCTGATGAAACCAAGATTGAACTCTTTGACCTGAATGCCAAGCGTCTTGTCTGGAGGAAACCTGGCACCATCCCTACGGTGAAGCATGGTGGTGGCAGCATCATGCTGTGGGGATGTTTTTCAGCGGCAGGGACTGGGAGACTAGTCAGGATCGAGGAAAAGCTGAACGGAGCAAAGTACAGAGAGATCCTTGATGGAAACCTTCTCTAGAGCACTCAGGACCTCAGACTTGGGCAAGGTTCACCTTTCAACAGGACAACGACCCTAAGCATACAGCCAAGACAACGCAGGAGTGGCTTCGGGACAAGTCTCTGTATGTCCTTAAGTGGCCCAGCCAGAGCCCGGACTTGAACCCGATTTAACATCTCTGGAGAGACATGAAAATAGCTGTGCAGTGACACTCCCCATCCAACCTGACAGAGCTTGAGAGGATCTGCAGAGAAGAATGGGAGAAACTATCCAAATACAAGTGTGCCAAGCTTGTAGCGTCATACCCGAGAAGACTCAAGGCTGTAATCGCTGCCAAAGGTGCTTCAACAAAGTACTGAGTAAAAGGTCTGAATACTTATGTAAATGTAATATTTCCTTTTTTATTATTGTGTGTAGATTGATGAGGGGAAAAACTATTTCATCAATTTTAGAATAAGGCTGTAACGTAACAAAATGTGGAAAAAGTCAAGGGGTCTGAATATTTTCCAAATGCACTGTAGATAAGAACTGTGCAGCCTAACTAACTGTAATGTCAACCATCCAAATTAATATTTACATAGTGTCTTTTGCGCTTTTTTCTTGATTAACTCACAACAGGTGTTCCAATGATTAAATTATTTTGAGGAGTTTTTTTTTTGTTCGTGGTCAGAAATGATCTGATGGTTGTGGCATCTAGCCTAATAAAAAATGAGAGTAGCCCTTAAACATTCTTTGAATTAATAACAACCCCCCCCAAAAAAAAATAAAATAACATTATTTGAATAAATGCACAAGTTACGTCATCGGGCGAAAGCGGGGAGGGAGGAGCACTCTTCTCAAATCAAACAGTAATCTGTGCCGCTTGGTCATTTGGTCAACGAGGCAGCATGGTGCATCATCCAGAAACATAAATGTGTTTTCCATAAAATCAATGTTTGAATTTTCTAACTCATTTTCATTGGGAAGGCAGATAAAGCTAAAAAGCAATCACTTTCGCATGTGAAAACACAGAATCCTACTCCACGTGCTCCTACGTCACTTTGCTTTGTGCCAACTTCACCGTGGGCTTTGAATGTTGCACCTGGCTCACGCCCGGGAGGAAGCCCTGTTCCAAAATTAATGTAATCAACTTTCACCGATGCAAAACATGACTACATAGGTGTTCTGGCGAGATTAACCAAATCCCCTCAATGTTCATTGGCAGGTAGAATCATGTCCAATGAGGGTGCATGGTTAAATTGGGAGGCACAATCAGGTCGGCCCAGTATTGTCCAATCAGGTTTGTGGGGTGGGCCAAGGACATGCACATGCTATGCACAGCACAGTGTTTTTTACTCTCTTTGTGCATACCCTGCAGGGCTCGAGAACAATGACGTAATGCACATATGTGACCTTGTAAACAATTGCAGTGGGGTAAAGTGCTTAAGTATCTGTACTTTACTTTATTATTTCTATTTTTGACTTTGACTTTGACTTCACTACATAATGTACTTTTTACTCCATACATTTTCCCTGACACCCAAAAGTACTCGTTACATTTTGAATGCTTAGCATGACAGGAAAATTGTCCATTTCACGCACTTATCAAGAGAACATCCCTGGTCATCCCTACTGCCTCTTATCTGGCGGACTCACTAAACACACATGCTTTGTTTGTAAATTATGTCTGAGTGTTGGAGTGTGCCCCTGGCTAAAATGTTGCTGTCTGGTTTGCTTAATATAAGGAATTTTGAATAAGTATATTTGAGCAATTACATTTACTTTTGATACTTAAGTATATTTAAAACCAAATACTTTTAGACTTTTTCTTAAGTAGGATTTTACTTGAGCAATTTTCTATGAAGGTATTTTTACTTTTACTCAAGTATGACAATTGGGTACTTTTTCCACCACTGCACAATTGTGCACAAGTTTTAGGGACCCTTTTTGACTCTAGAGCGCTACTTTAAAAACTACTGGCTTAAAAGTATACAAAACCTCTGTCGTATCACTTTAACTCTCTTACCTTGGTTGTCAATCTGATAGCCAAGAGTCAACAAGTCAGTGTAGCGACCTACTACAAACTTTGGATCTGATACTTCAGCAAGGAATACACAAGTCCAATTTCCCTCCCTCCTCTCCCTTCTATCTTCTCCTTTTAAAATTAGCCATTAGTATGGTGGTTGGCTGGTTGCCCTTGTGAAACACTGTCGGTGGGTGACATTAAGAAACATTGCCTCCAGTTATTCTCTCTCTCTCTCCCTATCTCTCGCCTTCCTCCCTCTGTCTGCCTCCCTCTCTCTCTATGGCATTTTGTCCTGTGTGGTGGATGGAAGGGGGGAGAATACAGAGAGCGAGGCAGTGAGGTAGAACCTTTTACTCATCCGGTAATGAGCCTAGAAAGTTCCCTGCCAAAAGTGCCCTGTCGCTATGGCGACGGAGTAAATCTGTTCGCTTTCCCCCTTCCTAGTCTTCTTTGAAGGCCCTATCCAGAGTAAACACAGTCAAGGTTAACATGTCTGTCGTCTGACTCGATACCCATTTCAGACAGAAGATGTGGTATGTCACCTGTAAAAAATATAAGGCAACGTTTAAATGACTCCATTTCAAACAGCCCCTTATTTAACAGTTATTTGCAGGTATACCCCTTTCACATACTGAACAAAAATATAAATGCAACATGTAAAGTGTTGGTTCCATGTTTCATGAGCTGAAATACAAGGTCCCAGAAATGTTCCATACGCACAAAAAGCTTATTTCTCTCAAATGTTGTGCACAAATTTGTTACATCCCTGTTAGTGAGCATTTCTCCTTTGCCAAGATAATCCATCCACCTGATAGATGTGGCATATCAATAAGCTGATTAAACAGCATGATCATTGCACAGGTGCACCTTGTGCTGGGGAAAATAAAAGGCCACTCTTAAATGTGCAGTTTTGTCACACAACACAATGCTACAGATGTTTCAATTTTGAGGGAGCGCGCATTTGGCATGCTCACTGCAGGAATGTCCACCAGAGCTGTTGCCAGATAATTTAATGTTCATTTCTCTACCATAAGCCGCCTCCAACGTTGTTTTATAGAATTTGGCAGTACGTCCAACCGGCCTCACAACCACAGACCACGTGTAACCATGCCAGCCCAGGACCTCCACATCTGGCTTCTTCACATGCGGGATCATCTGAGACCAGCCACCCGGACAGCTGATGAAAATGAGGAGTATTTCTGTCTGTAATAAAGCCCTTCTGAAACTCATTCTGATTGGCTAGGAGGGCATAGGCCCACCCACTTGGGAGCCAGGCCCACCCATGGCTGTTCCCCTGCACAGTCATGTGAAATACATAGATTAGGGCCTAATGAATGTATTTAAATTGACTCATTTCCTTAAATGAACTGTAACCAAGAAAAATCGTTGAAATTGTTGCATGTTGCGTTTATATTTTTGTTCAGTATACATATCATGGGTGGGCACATAGTGGGTAACTGGCAAATTGGGAGGGGTGAGGAGTGGGGGGTGTTATTAAATCATGGGGGCTGTTTGCAGTTAAAATTAGGGAGGTGTTAAACAATGGAAGTTTTAATGAATTTACCTTCAGAAAAGAAGATACCCATTCACACAGATCCGATACCTGTATTTTGGTTACAGGTCTGTGAAAATACAGGAATCATGACTAAGTCTTTAGGTGGCTTTTAGTTTTCCATGTTTTTTACCACCTACCCCTTCAGACATATGAAAAAGATGGTATAAAAATGCAGACATGGTAAATTAGGGGGAATTTGGTCTGTGTATGAAAGGTGCACTAAGTGCTGAGAATGTCTAGGAATGCCTTACATTTTTTTCTTACAGTTTTCGCCCTTTATTTTAGCAAAGTTTGGCATACGACCTCCCTCTTTCTCCCTATCTCTACTCTCTTTCCCTTTCTCTCTCTTCCTCTCACCCTTTCCCTCCATGCATTTCCTTTTTTTCTCATCTTGAAATGAACTCCAGCAACAGCACTGTAGCTCCTCTGTTGCCAAAGCAATGGTGATATAAACAAGCCTTTAGATGCCCACCATTCTTGGTGCTCTAACGTTTTGTGTACATGTTCATTTAACTTCACTAAAGAGGTTTTTTCTATGTCTGTTGTGGTATTAAATGCCCTCTTTGTCCTCCTGCAGCTGCTTGTTCTTTGTGTGCGCTGGTCAAACTGCTCCCCAGTTTCTTCCCAAGGCTGCTTCCCGTTATTGTTCACTTTAATTATTAATATTTTAATGCTAGACAGGGGGAACAAAGCTGCTATGTCCACTCACAGAATCCCTTCTCCTAATGGTACTACAGTAGTGTTTATTGTCCTACTCAAATTATGTTAGCAATCTGCTTACACATAGCTACTGGTTCCCTCATTACTTTTCGATCTTGTCATAGGCATGTCACTGCATGTAATAACTTTGAGGTCATCAGAGGTCATCTTTGTATGTCATTCGCCTTTCCCTAATCATTTTCATCACTGTATCGATGGCTAAAGCATTGTTGCTATGTTTTGGGTTCTTCAAGTTTGGTTGTGGAAGTTTGATATCTGTTTTCACTAACAAGTCTAAAGCATGCCTGTGGTGGTCCTTGTGGTTAGTGATAAGAGAGGTGCTAATGCTTCCACCTGGACCACTCTTGTCCGGTCGATACTCCCTCTAAACCTGAGATTTACCCTTAGGCTCTTTGCTCATTAAGCTGCCCAGGATAATTAACCCTACATGAACCAATTTGATTTAAATGACAATACAGCACAGTGGTCCAGCAACATCCCACAGAACTAAACTGTATGTTGTATTTTCCCTCCACGAGAGTGTCTTAGGCTGTCCTAGATAACAACATAGAGTATGTAACCCATCACAGATGGTATTTGCTCTGGGTGATGAGGAGGATTTCCAGGGTTTACTGATATCTGCACTGCAGCAAGGGCGGGAGAGGAGAGGAAGGGGGAGCAGGAAACAGATACAGAGAAAAGAGATTGGTAGAGAGAAAGAGAGAGCAAGAGAGAGACAGAGGGAGCGGAGAGAGAGGGAGGAGATGGCAACAAGAGAGACGGAGACATACAGTGCCTTCAGAAAGTATTCACACCCCTTCACTTTTTCCACATTTTGTTGTGTTACAGTCTGAATTTAAAATGGATTAAATTGAGATTTTGTGTCACTGGCCTACACACAATACCCCATAATGTGATAATTATGTTTAACATGATTTTTGAATTAGTACTTCATCTCTGTACCCCACACATACAATTATCTGTAAGGACCCTCAGTTGAGCGGTGAATTTCAAACACAAATTCAACCACAAAGACCAGGGAGGTTTTCCAATGCCTCGCAAAGAAGGGCACCTATGGGTAGATGGGTAAAAAAAAGGCAGACATTGAATATCCCTTAGAGCATGGTGAAGTTAGTAATTACACTTTGGATGGTGTATCAATACACCCAGTCACTACAAACATACAGGCGTCCATTCTAACTCGGGTGCCAGAGAGGAAGGAAACTGCTCAGGGATTTCGCCATGAGGACAATGGTGACTTTAAAACAATTACAGAGTTTAATGGCTGTGATAGGAAAAAACTGAGGAAGGACATTTTGTAGTTACTCCACAATACTAACCTAATTGACAGGGTGAAAATAATACTGCAAAAAATGTGGCAAAGCAATTAACTTTTTGTCCTGCATACAAAGTGTTATGTTTGGGGAAAATCCAATACTACACATTACTGAGTAGCTCTCTCTATATTTTCAAGCATAGTGGTGGCTGCATCATTTTATGGGTACGCTTGTAATCATTAAGGACTGGGTATTTTTTCAGGATAAAAAATGAAACAGAGCTAAGCACAGGCAAAATCCTAGAGGAAAAAATAGTTGCTTTCCACCAGACACTGGGAGATTAATTCACCTTTCAGCAGAACAATAACCAAAAACACAAGGCCAAATCTACACTGGAGTTGCTTACCAAGAAGACAGTGTGAATGTTTGTGAATGTTCCTGAGTGGCCGAGTTACAGTCTTGACTTAAATCTACTTAAAAATCTATGGCAAGTCCTGAAAATGGTTGTCTAGCAATGATCAACAACCAATTTGACAGAGCTTAAATCATTTTTGAAAAGATTAATGGACAAATGTTGCACAATCTAGGTGTGGAAAGCTCTTAAAGACTTACCCAGAATGACTCACAGTTGTAATCGCTGCCGCAGTTGCTTCTACAAAAGTATTGACTCAGGGGTGTGAATGAGATATTTCTGTATTTAATTTTGAATACATTTTCAAAAGATTCTAAAAACATGTTTTCACTTCGTCATTGTGGGGTATTGTAGATGGGTGAGAGAAAAAAATCGATGTAATCCATTTTGAATTCAGGATGTAACACAACAAAATGTGGAATAAGTCAGAGTTTGATTTGTCAATATTTTCTCAGAATGCTTGACAAGACTCTGACAATGTGTATGTGTGTGTGTGTTTGTTCATGCATGCAGGTGTGTATTTTTTCAGTGGACATTTAGATTGGTAACATGCACAAAACCTCAAAAACACATTTGATTGACTGACATTTCCCTTTTTTATAGGGCTTCCGAGAGCGTTTCTCTTTTGAAAGCATTTTCTTTAATCCTAATTGCCACGCTGATAGAATCTGCCGGAAACTCCTTCAACTCCCTAATGCGGAAAGTTAACTTGGTGAACAGAGGGTAATACCGTTCCCTCTATCAGTCTCAATTAAAAGTGGGGAGAGACCATTGCGTTGTAATATGTCGTCATTTAAGGCAGTAGTGGGCTTCCAGAAAAGATTGAGTGTTAAATTCCTGTCACACCACTAACCTGGCTGACATGCTGTACCTTTTAATCATCGGGTTAAAACCTGTTCTGATTGGTTGGGGGTGCACATTTAAAGGAATAGTTCACCAAAAATACAAATGCACACAGTTTTCCACTTACCTAGACTCTTCTCACGGGTCATGCAGTGCAAAGTTTGGCTTATTTAGTTAGTTTCAGCAGTCTTTGGCTAGCTTGAGCTTCTGACTTTCTGACTTTTTAGCCTTGAAGCAAATCGATCCAACGTTCAAGTGAGCCTGTAAGGCTGTTTCCTAGTAACACAGCATTTTGCTCTACACTACATTGTGGGCAAGGGCCACACACACACCACCCTCCACCACCTCCCAAGCAGGGAATCGGCAGGAAAGCCTGTCCTATAATACCTCTCATTGGCAGCCATGATGGATAACTCCAAAACATTCACCGCCAAGAAAACAAAGCAAGCACTTAGGCTCGAAGATGCCTGCTGTCCATTTTCTGCCCTCCGTGGTATGAATCTTAGTTGTGCCTCCAAAGTGTTTTCTTTAAAGGGGGTGAGAGGAGTCATTTGTTTCACTTTGCTGGGTGTCTAGGCAATGGTAGTGCTGGACCTGGAGCTCATTGACCCTGCCTTGGGGATTGGCTCCGGAGCTGGTGGCTGGTGGGAGTGGGGGTACATTGAAGAGATAGAACTGATAGAGCAGTGTCATTCTCCTGTGGGATAATGTGATTTGGACTTTCGCTGTTTGTCTGTGCTTCATTTGCTCCCTCCTCATATCTGATAGGTAGATAAATAGTCTGTAGATGTCCATGTGATACCTGGCAGGTCACAAATCAATTTTGTAGCTAGGCCTTGTGAGTCATCTGCATTAGAGACCTTGGCCCTGAATGACCCGTGCTTGACCTGATGGATGGGACTAGAGGGAGGTTTCCTCCCCACTCCCTCACTCCCCTGGGACTACCACCACCATAAACCAGCTGCCAGCCCAATGGAAAATGGGGGTGAGGGTCCTCCACCTCTTGATGCTTCCCTAACTCCCCCCACCCCCAAATGACCCCCCACCTTCAGTTACTGCTTTATTATTGAAGCCCTGCTGGTTGCTCTCTGGTGAGGTTATGCATTATGTCTGCTCACAGTTTTACATTGTTCCTATGAGTGTTCATTAGACTGTTATGACACCTACATAAGAGTTATATGACCCCTCAATCAGGGTTACTGACACTCACTGTGCCTTTGACATGCCTGACTCTGACCTCATAGTGTGTGTGTATGTGCGTTTGTGTACGTGCTTGTGTGTGCGTGTGAGTGTGTGCATGTGTGCGTATGCATGTGCTACTCAGATAAGGGTGTTTCTGGTAAAGGAACAGAAGCATAGTGGGGGGCCATTCAGGGTGGAGGGTGCTGAGGATGCACATAGACACACACAGATGAACAGTGGTAAGCTGCACAGCTCGTCCGGGATACATGCGGTCAGAGAGGGGAACAGCTGAGCAAACAGCATCCGCAGGAGGGAGAGAGTAGAGGAGAGAGGGAGAGAGAGAGAGAGGAAGAGAGAAAGAAGGATGGAGTTCTCGTCCCGGCACAGTACCGGGGATCGGCTGCCACTTTGGATATGTATCACACCGGAGCCCGGAGCAGCAGGGACACACAGAGGTAACGGTTAATAAACCCATAATGTAGCCAATAGCCAACAGTTTCACATTCATGTTCTGAGGATAAAACCACTTCCATACTTACCATCTCATGTCAAGTAAATCATTTACAACTGGCAAAGCTCCAATAGGAGATGAGAGAGAGTGGTTTGGACTACCTACTTTACATTTTATTTCAGGCAGCAAATGGGGTTTATTGCTAATTGTCTTGTGTTCTATTAAAGTTTTTAGAGTTTTGTTACAATCTTGTGCAGTCACTATTTCTTGTTGAAATAGTGTTCCAGGAACGTTTTTCGAGCGTTTTTCTGTTCTCATTAAAGTGTACAGTACAGTACAGTACAGTAGATGGGAACAGATGTGCAGATGCTGAAGCAAAGTAGAGCACGTCACATGTTGTAATGATATCCAGAGGTATTATGATATGATACATTAGAGGACAGAAAGTCTGATCTTGATACAGTCAGTTATGAACAGACAGAAGAGGTGATTATTGTTGGAGATAAGTTATCTGAATGGTTGTTGTGGCAGTGCTTGCTTGAAGCCACATTTTTACGATTTATTTATATGTAGTACTTTTTTCTCTCATAAAAATAAGTTAATGTCGAATTTAACAGCAAGGCTTGTACCAGTTTAGGTTTGTGCTGTTTATTGAATTGTAACATTTTAAATCCAATTTAGTTTTATTATCTGTGGGATTTTGGCTTAAGGCTCTGTTTTGAATGCTCAGTATGCTAATTTGCTGTTTCTGTGACGAGGTGTGAATGAAGGAGTCAGGCGCAGGGGGTAAAATACCGAAGTCCAGAGTTTATTGCGTTTGCATAAATCAAACGCCCAAAGCATCAAACAAAACTATTACAAGGGAAAACATCCACCTTGGCATAAACACAGTGAATAGTAGCTCAACCGAGCTACACGCTCTCACAACAAACAATCACTCACAAAGACAAGGGGAACAGAGGGAATACTTATACACATACTAATTAGGGGAATGAGCACCAGGTGTGTGTGATTGACAAGACATGACAAGTGGAGTGATGAGAATGGGATCGGCAGTAGCTAGTTCTCCGGTGACGATGAACGCCGAAGCCTGCCCGAACCAGGATGGGGGGCAGCCTCGGCGGAAGTCGTGACAGTTTCATTTAAATCTTTTGAGTGTTGTGCAAGATTCGAGAATGATCAACCATAAAAAAATTCACGAGCATTCTGTCTCATTTTGTCAGGCTGACATTTCTGGGCCAGAATTGTTGTTGTGGAACATGGCTCTGTTAAAAGTTGGCAAGAGGAATATCAACTAGCACTTCAAAGAGCCGTCATGTTTACAGCGGTCGTTTTTACTTCAAATATACACCTAAAAGCTTTCCTCTATCTACCTTTCAGTCAGTGAGTGTCTGGGCTTTGTTGACATCAACAACAGTCCTTGTAGTTGGAATGGTACTTATTGCCTAATATGTGTCTGTTTTCTGCTGTTAAAGTCTGGCTTTTAGCTGACAACATTTGGTAGTTACTTAGCAACCCTTGGACTGTGACTGGGCGCGGCGGGCAGAACAGTATATATTGTTTACCGCTCTGGAGGTAGTGGGAACATTCCATGCCCAGGTCTCTTCAGTGTCATTTCATGTCACTCTCCTTGTCCAAGTCTGTAATCCCAACCTGTTTCAAGCTGACCACCAAATTGTCCCTGTTCCCAAGAACTCCAAGGTAACCTGCCTAAATGATTATTGTCCCGTAGCACTCACATCTGTAATCATGAAGTGCTTTGAAAGGCTGGTCATGGCACACATCAACACCATCATCCCAGACACCCTGGACCAACTCCAATTCACATACCGCCCTAACAGATCCACAGATGACGCAATCTTAATTGCACTTCACACTGCTCTCTACCACCTGGTCAAGTAAAATACCTATGTGAGAATGCTGTTCATTGACTACAGCTCAGCATTCAACACCATAGTCCCCTCCAAACTCAACACCAAGCTCAGGACCCTGGGACTGAACACCTTCCTCTGCAACTGGATCCTGGACTTCCTGACGAGCCGTCCCCAAGTGGTGAGGGTAGGCAACAACACCTCCGCCACGCTGACCCTCAACACAGGGTTCAAATGAAATCCCAAATTCAAGAACATTGGGAAATGACGACACTCCAAAAATACATCACTTCATTTCATATTTTTATTTTAGGCCGGGAAGGCTAGCACGTTTCGGCAGTTATGCCTTCATCAGAGCAACCTCAACACGGGGGCCCCTGATCACCGACTATGATGAGACAGCCTACAGGGAGGAGGTCAGAGACCTGGAAGTGTGGTGCCAGGACAACAACCTCTCCCACAATGTCATTACGACCAAGGAGCTGATTGTGGACTACAGGAAACAGGGGGGCGAGCACGCCCCATCCACATCGACAGGGTTGTAGTGGAGTGAGTCGAGAGATTCAAGTTCATTGGTGTCCACATCACTAAGGACTTAACATGGTCCACACCCGCACAGTCATTAAAAAAAGGGTACAACAGCGCCTCATCCCCCTCATGATTTGGCATCGGCCCTCAGATCTTAAAAAAGTTATACAGCTGCACAATTGAGTGCATCTTCACTGGCTGCATCACTGCTTGGTATGGCAACTGCACCGCCCTCGACCGCAAAGTGCTACAGAGGGTGGTGTGGACGGCCCAGTACATCACTGGGGCCGAGCTCCCTGCCATCCAGGACCTCTATACCAGGCGGTGTCAGAGGAAGGGCTGAAAAATTGCCAAAGACATCAGTCACCCTAGCCATAGGCTGTTCTCCCTGCTACCATCTGGCAAGCGGTACCGGAGCCTCGGGTCCCGGACCAACAGGCTCCAAAACAGCTTCTATCCCCAAGCCGTAACACTGCTATATAGTTAATCAAATGGTTAGGCGGACTATCTGCATTGACTCTATTTTCCACTGACCTTATGCACACTCACAAGACTCTACCCACCCACCCCCACACACACAACCACACACACACACATACTGTACTTTCACTCATCTTATACGCTGCTGCTACTCTGTTACTTTTTTACTACTATTATTATCAATACCCTGCCTATATGTACAGTACATATCTACCTCAAATACCTCGTACCCCTGCACATTGATCTGGTACTCCCTGTATATAGCTTAATTCTATATTATTAGTTTTCTACTCTGCATCGTTGCGAAATGGCTCGTAAGTAAGCATTTCAAAGTAAAATCTACACCTGTTGTATTCGGCGCACGTGACAAATAAAATGAGATTTGAGTGTGTTTATTTTTTCCAGTACGGGACACTTGTTGTCACATACATGTACGGCACCCACATGGAAAGCTAGGTTCACTTTTTCACTGGACTTGTCTCAAATTATTTATTCCCCATGTAGTGCACTACAGTACTTTCCAGTGGCTTGTCAGGTGCTTTACATGAGGAATATGGTGTCATTTCAGACTCTGCCCCAGACACATCAAAGCCTATAGGCCTACCTATCCAAAAACATCCCCTGCTGACCACTTGGACTATTCCTGTGTAGTAGTGCATTGGATTTCTGTTGCATTCAAAAGCATATCCACATCAAACAGATGCTCTGAAGTTAGTTCTCAAGTGTATGCTGTATAATCAGATGCTCTTAGACTCTTGGGTCATAAAATATGTCTATTGATTGCCTGTGTAAATATGGGGCTAGGGCTGTTTTTACATCCATAGAGGCCCCTTCGAATTTAGCTGGGAAATTTCATTGCCATACAGTGGTTTGTTTGTCATTAAAAAGTTGTATTGTTATTGCAGTGATTCACAATATTTTCTCACTGGCATTCTTGGATATACAGTGCATTCGGAAAGTATTCAGACCCCTTGACTTTTTCCACATTTTGTTGCGTTACAGCCTTATTCTAAAATTGATTAAAAAAAAAGAAATCTCATCAATACCCCATAATGACAAAGCGAAAACAGGTTTTTAGACATTTTTGCAAATGTATTCAAAATAAAAAACAGAAATACCTTATTTACATAAGTATTCAGGACATTTGCTATGAGACTCGAAATTGAGCTCAGGTGCATCCTGTTTCCATTGATCATACTTGAGATGTTTCTACAACTTGATTGGAGTCCACCTGTGGTAAATTCAATTGATTGGACAAGATTCGGAAAGGCAAATACCTGTCTATATAAGGTCCCACAGTTGACAGAGCATGTCAGAGCAAAAACCAAGCCATGAGGTCGAAGAAATTGTCCGTAGAGCTCTGAGACAGGACTGTGTCGAGGCACAGATCTGGGGAAGGGTACCAAAAAATGTCTTCAGCATTGAAGATCCCCGAGAACACAGTGGCCGCCATCATTCTTAAATGGAAGAAGTTTGGAACCACCAAGACTCTTCCTAGAGCTAGCCGCCCGGCCAAACTGAGCAATCGGGGGAGAAGGGCCTTGGTCAGGGAGCTGACCAAGAACCCGATGGTCACTCTGACAGAGCTCTAGAGTACAGCATACACTTGAAAACTAACTTCAGAGCATCTATTTGATGTGGATATGCTTTTGGAGATGGAAGAACCTTCCAGAAGGACAACCATCTCTGCAGCACTCCACCAATCAGGCCTTCATGGTAGTGGCCAGACGGAAGCCACTACTCAGCGTCAAACCCAAGAACACTCGAGGCTGTAATCGCTGGCAAAGGTGCTTCAACAAAGTACTGAGTAAAGGGTCTGAATACCTATGTAAATGTCTTATTTCAGTTTTTTTTTTTAATATACATTTGCAAACATTTCTAAAAACCAGTTTTTGCTTTGTCATTATGGGGTATTGTGTGTAGATTGATAAGGGGGAAAAAATATTTAATCAATTTTAAAATAAGGCTGTAACGTAACAAAATATGGAAAAAGTCAAGGAGTCTGAATACTTTCCGAATGCACTGTATATATATTTTTTTTTACATAAAATTAGGCATAATGATTATGGCTCTGGATTGCAGGAAAAAGTTGTTTCAGTTCTTTGAAAAATGCTAAATTCCCCTCCGGACCACCACCCCTCCATCTTCACGTACTTCATGCCCCCTCTAAAATAGTTGGTGCATGATGCCCCTGTTTGATGCATTCTGGGAAATGTGTTACAGTATCTTTCATATTTAATAACATGTAAGTGAATTATGAATTATTACAAACCTACAAAAGGATCTCAGAATTTTTCCATACTACTGTAATTATTTAAATTTCATTTAAGGAAAATGAGTCTTTATAAATATAATGTTTCATCCTTATGTTTTACATGGTATTGGTCACCATGTGTCAAAATAAATGTCATGTGTAGAATAAATTAGCCATTTCAATTTCATTGAATATTGTTGAATTACATTTTACTTCCTTTAATTCCAATTTGATTCAAATTCTGCTTCCTGTGGGGTGTGGCCAATTCAAATTCAATTGAAATGAAAGAATTGCGTGTATGTGTGTGTACTTGTGTGTATGCTCACTGGGCGCAGAAGTGAGGGCTGCAGCAGCAGGTAGCCTAGCGGTTAAAAGCGTTGGGCCAGTAACCGAAAAGTCACTGGTTTGAATTCCTGAGCTGGCAAGGTAGAAAAATCTGCCATTCTGCCCTTGAGCAAGGCAGTTAACCCCGAACAATAACTGTGCCGATGACGTCGATTAAGGCAGCCCACTGCACTTCTCTGATTCAGAGGGGTTGGGTTAAATGCGGAAGACATTTCAGTTGAATGCATTCAGTTGTGTAGGTTTTCCATTTCCCAGCTCTGTGCCAAAACATGGTTATTTACCAACATAACTTAAGCACACATGTTATAACTGCCGCCGTTAATTCAGTAAAAGTCTGATGATGTTTTGGACACTTTTGGTACAGATGTGCCTTGTCGCAATGCTAAAATCGGCTTTCAAATAAGCCCTACTCAGTGGCAGAGTCTACCAGCAGCAATGGAATATTCATGACCCATCCCCTGTTCACCTGGCGGGCGGGGATACCTGGCCAGATTTCTCAGAGTATGAACATTGGCTGTCGCAACATGAATGGAGACAATTCCAGACTCAAGACCCTTCAGAAAAAGCCTAGACACTAAACTGCTCTAGGAAAAAACTTTATCTCCTCTGGGGATCCAGGGAAATGGAATAGAGTGGCGGCTATTCTGAATAGAGCTTTCTACAATAACGCCATCTTTTATGCAAAACATCGGGACGGGAGACCCTTCGGTGCTCCGCTCCTGAAATATGTTGCACGGATCCTGAGAAAGTTCCCTACACACAAGGAATACCCAGCGGAGGTGACAGAGCTGGATCGAGGCGCAACTGCGCTTTATTCGGGATACCATTCAACCATCACTGGGTGGCAGTGGGACTCAATGCGAAAAAGGACAAAAACAGGTATGCAGGGAGAAATTGGCATACCTATGGCAACATTGTAAATCTAAAGTGATTGACATTTTTCCGAACAATGGTGCATACCCAAGGCCCCCACCCAGTACTAGTAATGTTGCTAATGTACAGAACTACTATAATGACAAATGCCAAGCCCTGCCTGATAGTGTACTGCTGACCACACCCCCTTGGTGTGAAACTATGGAAACGGTATGACCAGACTATTTCCCAGAGATGCAATTTCACCCTTAAGGAGGTAGATCATTTTTGGGCTTCCCTACCAAACAACAAGGCAAGTGGATCAGATGGTGTCACTAATGAGACTTTAAAGGCCACAATCCTCCCATGCACTCATGCATATCTTCAATCCCTGTCTGATTAATGGAAAGGTACCTGACTCATGGAAGGGTGCTCTTATCCACAGAATACCCCCCAAAAACAATGTTCCAGATGACCTATCTACATGGAGAGACATCTCCCTCTTGCCCTCTGACTATAAAGTGTTCATGAAATGCTTGCTCGCCCTCGTTCTACCATGGCTTGTAGGTACAGGCATTCTCTCTCCCAAACAAAAGGTATATATAGACAGACAGGGCATGCATTTTCTGCCTGAAAACTGGAATGGATGACTTCAAGCATGAATCCACTTTGGTACTTTATCACATAGTGTAATGATCATTATACTTGAGGAAATACAACTGCCTAAGCCTTATTATATACGATGTGTACATAGGCTCTTTTCTCCAAGTTATCTGTGGGAAGCAGCTGACTGACCCAATCCCACTCAGGGTGGGCATAAATACAGGCTGCCCATGGAGTCCTGTCAACTTCATCCTAGCCATCAACCAGTAGCTGAAATGGCTATGCCAGTGTGCCCCAGCCCATGTGTGGTCACCGAACCCAGTACAGGGGTATGCTGATGACATTTCGGAGAGGTGGATGTTATCAAAGACATGCTCTCTCACACAAAGTGGTGAGAAAGTGGCTATGCTTAAATACACACACCACACGTGACGTTTTCTTCCTGAGCTAAAGAGAGGGGGGTTTGGGTGTCCTGAATGTTGAGTGGATTTACACTGCTACCACACTGACTCACCTGTTGAATGTACTCAACAGTGACGACGCGACAGTTAGGGAGTTAGCCAGAGCCTCCCTTCTTCTGGACCTATGGAGGAGGAAGGCCACTGAGGACAACTTCCTGGGCTTCAGGAGCAGTGCCAATGGAAAACTGGACACTCGTGCTGTGGGCTTTGGAGTCTGGTCAGACTGGCTGGACCTCAACAACCTGTGCAACCAGACTGGATTGCAGCTCAGATTAACACAAACTGAGCCAGTGACTGCCTCTGATGCAATTGTGGCAGACACCTGTGTTGTTGTGGAGGCTTCTGTCAACCATGATGGAACATCTCATCCTACATCGAGGACAACACTCCTCGGTATCAGACAGATGCAGCTACTGCAGCACTGGACTGGCCTGAGGCTGCAGGGGAAACTCACTGCTCTGGACTGTGCTGACCTCTCTGTCTCCCATTCCATGTACCAGAATGCTGCCATTGGCAAGGACATTCTCACCTTTACTGTTAAGGCGAGGCTGCAAGTTCTACAAACAACATATTACCTTGACCTCTGGTACCCTGCAAACCATGATCCATTTTGTTTTCTACATGAGTCAAATGTAATGGAGTCTGTTGCCCATGTAGGTGCAAGCTGGTGGCGCTGATATTTGGCAGTCTCTGCCACGTACGCAGGCTTGCAGTGTGTGGCCTCCAGATTGCGTGCCTGCGAAAGACTAGGGCAAAGCAGTTGGCTAGGTACTTCTCTGTTTCAGCTGTCATTGGCAGCCTAGCTGTTTGGAGAAGGATGTGCTTTCTGTACCCGTGAGTGTCCATGCATACAGGGACCTTTGAAATGTTTGGATAATTTTTTTATGTTATTTTGATTGGTGGATTTAAGTATTTAAAATGTGTGTGTTAGTGTGTGTGTGTGTTTTTGTGTGTGTGTACATTCGCACAGTGAATATTTGTGTAGAGATAGTCAGTGCCAGGTGACGGTGTGTGTGTGAAAGTACCCCTGTGCCAACTATAATTTGGTCCACTCTGATTTCTTCCTCCTAGAGATGCCATGTCAATCTGATGTTGGCCCTGAACCAATCATCAACAGACTACATCTCCAGAGCCCTATACTACGAATCAGGTTTGGGGAGTTCAACTCGGGATAAACGGTACCCAGTGCTTAATTTGTAAATCGGGAGGTGCCGGAACAAACAGTGAGCACGAGAGGGGGGTGACCTGGGGAGTTCAGAGGTACCGGAATGCATTATATAAAAAAAAAATCCTTTATAATAAAGCATTGCATTCATATCATCGCATTTGCGTACTGGCACAGAGCAGTAGAGTAGAGGCACTTACAGAAGTTGCACACATGGGGTACATTTTTAGTAGCATAATGTCCGGGAAAATGTTGGCCTTTTATAAACGCATTTCATACAAATCTACGTCATTTTACATGACTGGAGACTTTGGCAGAATATTTGTTAATACCACACAAATGATCAAAATGGCAGGCTACTTTGACACTGACAAACTGAGAATCAGAGATCAATAAAAACGACCTTGTCTTGAATCCATCAAAAGTCTAGGCCTAGGTGTGTGGAGACACATATTCTAGGCTACAATATGAGGAAATTATAGTCCTAAAAATGCTTTCCAGTTTCACTGACTCACCCAATGATGCGCAGCTCACTCACTGGTGATGGGGATGGTGAACAATATTTGATTGGGAGGATGAACAATATTTGGAAGTTGATCAAATATCCCCATCTATGCACTGGAGATGGGGATGGTGCTGACCGCCATCAACAGTCCATCTGGAATGTCTCCTTTATCATTACCATTAGTGTCCCTGTACTGCCTGTAGGCCCGTATGACCGTACATGGACTGTCAATGCCAAACCGCTGGCAAAAATATTCTATCTCTGTTTCTCCATACAGTGCTCCTGCGTCCTCCGGCCAGTATTGCGCGTAAAGCACCTTAAGCTCCACTATGAACTGGCTGTATCCTGTATTGTCCACCTCCCGTCCTCCTTGAGAGAACATTCTAGCCTGCATGTTCCTCGCCAAGCTCTCGAAAAACTCCCTCTGATTAAGGACTCTGTCGCTGGCTCTTCCACCATTCAGTTTGACGCTTTGGAAAGAGTTCTCCTGAATCCCTCTCTGGCTGAGTTGTGTTTGTCGGCCTGGCTGCTCTGCCGTTGCACTGAACACCCTCGCTTCCCTGGTGACTGCCCTGTGTGCAGTAATAATTGTGCAGTCTCTCTTTTGGAGCTCAAGTGACAATTCACACATAAGGCCTAGATTGTTAACAAACGCATGTGAGGATATGCGCATGGCAAGGCCACTATAGCTCTGACGGGTCACACCGTCTCGTGAGGCATCCTCAGCTGCTGTGGTGAAATGCTTGAGAAGAGCCGGGTAATTTTTCCACACAACTCTACAGTTCTAAAACTGGATGCCACCCATCTAGTGTCCAAGATCCTGCCGATTTTGCACAGCTGAATGTCTAACCTCCCTGTGCACTCCCTCAGCTCCATTCAGTTTTTGTTGGATACGCTATGAAGCGCATATAGCTTGTCCATAAGTATTTTTAAATGATTGATAGCTCCCATCTTTTTTACTACATCACCTACTGCGAGCTCAAGCCTGTGTGCCGAGCAGTACCAAACAGTTATATTAGGGAAGAGGGCCTGGAGCCTTGTTGCTACTCCGCTCTTGCGTCCCAGTATGACAGACGCACCATCACACGTAATTCCAATGAGGGTTTTGGAGAGAAAGTCCTCAGTAAACTTTACACCCTCTAATGCAGATAACAGATTACAGACAATTCCCCCAGCAGATAAATCCTCCAGTTCCACAAGATCAACAAAAATGTTTGCTGGTACGTCTATATCTGCCAGCTGAAGTCTGATGTATACAATCAAGGCACTCTTTTTATTCAAACTAGTAGCCTCATTGAGCATTTAGCTGACTTTGGGAGAGCACTGTACTATTCTTTCAAATAGTTTTAGCTTAATTTCAGATGAAATATGTTGCTGTATGTTGGAGAAAGCAACATTGGAATGGAGATGCCAGTTGTTATAAATAAATATCACCTGGGAACATGAGCAGCAGTGTGCGGCGTTTTCCTTTCTGTTTTCCATGAGTTTGCCTACATCTCCAGCATCTGCGGAAAATACCTGGATGTGCGTATGTTCTTCAGCTTTTGTAATGGAGAATTCTCCCCATGTCAAGTCCATTTAACTCCTGACAGTCAATTTCTTGCTCAAAACTTGAACTGAGCCTCCGTCCAAATTGCACCTGCTCCGGGCACTTCGTCATGCACTGCCCCCCCTACTAGCTAGTGGAGGTGCCTGTGGTGATGCTGAGTTGGCGGGATAAGCAGCGCTGCTAGCTAAGGCATCTCCATCAGGAGCAGTTTGCTTCTCACTCCTCTCATCCGGCACGGACAGTTCTCTGGCTCGTTTCGGGTTCGATTCACCATATTTTTCAGGATTTTTGGACTTTAAAAACTTCATCAAAGTTGATTGCTTTTTCTTATTCATTTTCGATTTGGCTTTCCCTCCGTTTCAAATTCAGTAGGGAGACGACTAGCCTAGGCTACGTGACGTGATTACGTAGGGAATTCTTCACTAGCTGACCACCACTGCCAAGACCTGTTTCAAGATCAGTTACTTACAAATAAGAGAGCAGGTCTGAAATCAGTGTGGAAGGATGATTGCACAGAAGGACCACCGTGCTTTTACATGATGGTTTTTCTGGGAGGCGGGAGAAATAACCAGGAGGCAACTTGATTTAACTATTTTTTTTAAAATGTTTACAGTGCAAACAGTGAACAAATTGTATAAAGAATGCTGCGTGAGGTACCGGAGCTGGGAAAATAGGTGCCAGAACAAACGAGGTCAAATCTGAGATGTGCCGGATCCTGTTCCGGCAGGATCCGGCTCAAATTAAGCACTGCTGGTACCACGAAATAGCTTTGTCAGGCCATTTTAGTGGCAGAGGTATCAAAGATTATATTTCCCCCAGATTCGCTATTCTGGAAGGGAAATTGACTTTGCGGGTAATAGGCTTGTGTAAGAAACTGTCCCGTGTGGGAGAGACTGCTCTCTCTCTCTCTCTCTGGGTCACAGTGACCTGTGGGCAACAGAAATGGGAACAACATTTCACAAAATCACCAAAGTAGGCTATAGGAACTTACAGACACACAGAGAGCTAAACACACAGAGCTAGTCTTTGTTACGCCAACATTGAATGGCTTATCCTTGTCACAACTGGACAGTTGTAGCAGCCCATAGAGTACTTGGCCATAGCGTTCCATTTCTTGGTAGTAAGCTTCAATAAGACCATCAACCTTTAATACACTTTTAAATCCCTTTCTCCTCTTTTAACCCTGAGTTTGTGTGTGTGTGTGTTAACCCTGTCTCTCCTTCATCTTCACTTAATCTGGTGCCTAGTGATCTGTGTGTTTGTAGTGTGCTCTCACATATGCTGACTTGTGCTTTTCACATTACATGCTGAGCACAATGATCATGTTGCGCGCGCGAGCGTTGCAAAATAAATGTACACATCCAAACTGCTCAATGAGGGTCTGCGTAGCCAGGTGCTAAAATAGAACTTGGTTCAATTTTTTACGCGTGACGTGCTGCAAGTCCCGCCTCTCCCATCTCCTCATTGATTTTTAGGAGCATATACTCTCGTGGGTGATTGAAAGCTGAACTGAGGTCCACACTCCAGTCCAGTTGGTGGTGGTAATGCACCTTAAAGTTGGTTGCCAACCACCATATAAAGTCCACAGAAGAAGAAGAAGAAGACTGAAGGAGGAGAGATTACTAGAAACTAACTAGGTTTCCCCATTTATCTGTGGATTAATTGTCAGAGTAGATGTAATACCCTGTTAAAACATGTATTCGGAACCACTGAAAGTGCATCTGATCTGATGGCAAGGTTCAGAAACACATTCCAGAATGAGGGAGAGAAACTTTCTGCATATCTGCTGAGATTGAACAAACTCCTGCACAGTGTGCTTCACAAAGGTGGAATTGAACTGTCTGAGATGAATAGCAAACGCTTTGAACAGGTTGTGAGAGGTGCACTGTCACATGACATGGTTGCTCTTCGCTTACGGATGACCTACAAGCTGCCTGACTCCACCTACCTTCTCTGAGCTGCTTCACGAGGTAAGGGAGGAGGAAGATATGATTAAAGACAGGACTGTTCCCACAAGTGTTGTGATGTCATCAGCTGTCACTCCAGTTTTTGCTGCACCCACAGAAGCCAAAAGTGACATGGAGCTGCTGAGGAAAGAACTGAATGGTTTGAAAACTAAGATGACTCGTTTTAGGTCTGCTGCTGTCACCACATGTAAGCCTGACACGCTCACTCAGAAGACAGATTCCACATTCAAAGTCAGAAGGAAGAACGCTGATCCATCTCAAGGTCCCACTACGGATGAAGGCCGACCTGGTATATTCTGCTATAAATGTGGAGAGGATGGACACTTCAAACGAAACTGAGGGAGAATAAAATCTGAGGAAAGTCAACAAGCGTCTCATCAGCCTGAAACAGTCAATGGGAAACTACAGCGGGACCCAGTCAAGGAGCGGCCTGACATCCCGGTGAAGATACGTTCCACCAAGTGCAACAAGAAACATGAAGAAGCAAAAGACATGCTATCTACCGGCTTAGTGGGCCCTAGCGCTGTTGTTCCCGTACAGATTGAAGCTTTACCAGATAGTGGGTCTCAGATTACCCTACTCTACAGATCCTTTTACAACAAGTACTTGACACATCTGCCACTAAAGCCTATTGAACACTTGGAGATTTGGGGCCTTAATTCAGAGCAATAGCCCTATGATGGCTATTTGTCGTTGGAGGTTTCAGGATCAGTAGTAGGTGTAACGGAGACCATAGAAGCACTTGTGTTGGTTTGTCCAGACCCGGCCGTGAAGGTGAAGTCTCTATCCTGGTTGGTACAGACACTTCTGTGGTGAGAAGGCTGATGACGGCCTGCGAAGAGAAAGGAGGTGAAGGTTTCTTGAGCACACTGAGTTCAACCTGTTATCAAAGAGGCTTATGAGAAGATAAAAGAGATCCCAACTGATGTTGATGACCAGAAAAGTGGAACAGTATGGTTTTCACAGACAAAACCTGTAACATTGCCCCCTGGTGGACTAGCAAGAGTCACCGGGATTCCGAAGTTTCCTAGATCACCTTGTACTCAGACCATTTTGGTACAAGATTCCCGGTTTCCAGAATAACCGTCTACGGTTGTGTCGTCTAGAAGAATAGCAGTTACAGTCAGGAATGTATCGTCAAGGGAGATAACCTTAAAACGTGGCATGCCCATTGCTTACCTGTTTCCTGCAGATGTAACATCTGAAGAACCTGAAAGATGCTGAAATCATCTCTCCGTCGAGAAGCCCCTATGCATCGCCGATTGTAGTGGTGAGTTAGAAGAATGGAGACATATGGATGTGTGTGGACTAAATAACACTCAAAAGACATACAGTTCCTGACCAATACATCGTTCCACGAATTGAAGACGCCCTGACCAGTTTGAATGGACGCAAATGGTTCAGCGTGTTGGATCTCAGAAGTGGATATTATCAAATTCCGATGAGTGAAGCTGACAAAGAGAAGACTGCTTTCATATGCCCGGCTGGATTCTATCAGTTTGAGAGGATGCCACAGGGTGTGTCAGGAGCACCAGCAACCTTTCAACATGTTATGGAACAGACCGTTGGAGACATGAACCTGATCGAAGTTCTAGTGTACTTAGACGACCTAATAGTGTTCGGAAAGGCACTGGAAGAACACGAAGAGAGGCTTCTCAAAGTGTTGGATCGCTTGAAGAAAAAGGCTTGAAGTTGTCTTTGGACAAGTGTCAATTCTGCCGAACGTCAGTCAACTATGTGGGACACATGGTATCCCAGGATGGAGTGGCTACAGATCCATTGAAGATCGAAGCAGTAACCACATGGCCGAGACCAGACACTGTGTCTACTCTGCGTTCTTTTCTCGGATTCTGTGGGTATTATAGACAATTTGTGAAAGACTACTCAAAAGTGAGCTACCCTTTGAATCAACTCCTGCATGGTTACCTTCCGTCAGCCAAGAAAGGAAGAAAGCCCAAGGAAAAAACAGACAAAGTGTACATCAAGCCCTCTGAACCCTTCGGCTCTAGGTGGGATGAGAAATGTGAAATGGCTTTTGAGAAATTGAAGGAAAGCCTCACTAAAGCTCTGGTGCTGGCTTTTGCAAACCCTCAACAGCCATATGTACTACATGTTGATGCAAGCGGTGAAGGGTTAGGTGGAGTATTGTACCAGGAAGACAAGGATCAACATCTGTGTCCAGTTGCATTCGGCAGTCAAAGTTTATCCCCGTCTGAGTGCAATTACCCTGCATAAGTTAGAATATCTAGCATTAAAGTGGGCCGTCGTTGACAAACTGCATGATTGCCTGTAAGGAGAAAAGTTTGAGGTGAGAACAGACAACAATAATATAATAATAATATAATATGCCATTTAGCAGATGCTTTTATCCAAAGCGACTTACAGTCATGCGTGCATACATTTTTTGTGTATGGGTGGTCCCGGGGATCGAACCCACTACCTTGGCGTTACAAGCGCCGTGCTCTACCAGCTGAGCTACAGAGGACCAATCCGCTGACCTATGGCTTGACCTCAGCAAAACTGGATGCTACTGGTCATCATTATCATGGCTCAGGAAAAGACCCAGATGCAGACAGTTTGAATAACGGACATTTATTATATAAACAGGGGGCAGGCAAAGGACAGGTCAAGGGCAGGCAGAGGTCGGTAGTCCAGGGCAGTCCTTAAGGTACAGAGAGGCAGGGAGGCTCAGGGTCAGGGCAGGGGCAGGCAGAGGTCAGTAATCCAGGGCAGTGTCAAACGGTAGAGAACAGCAGGCAGGGTCAGGGCAGGCAGAATGATCAAAACCAGGAAAACTAGAAAACAGGGCTCAAGAAAACTGAAGTACGAAAAACACGCTGGTAGGCTTGATGAGACAAGACGAATTGGCAACAGACAAACAGAGAACACAGGTATATATGCACAGGGATATAATGGGGAAGATGTGCGACACCTGGAGGGGGGTGGAGACAAGCACAAAGACAGGTGAAACAGATCAGGATGTGACAATCATTGGCTTGCTGCGTTGTCTACCTACGACTTTAGTCTTAAGTACAGGCCGGGAAAACAGAACATTGATGCCGACTCCCTATCCCGTTGTCCGCATGAGAAATGTGAAATGAAACCAGATTGGAGAAACATTCCCACAACAGGCGTGAGAGCCATGTGCCAGATGTCCACTGTGATCAGACCGACTCACCGGTCATCTCAAGACAGAGTGATTGACCAATTGGGTGCTTCTATTCATGCCTTTCCTCAAGCATACTGCAACCTGACTATGTTGAATGCTCATCAGCTGCCAAGGTTGAGTCCATCTGAGCTGTCAGCTGCTCAACAAGAAGATCCCTGCATTGTTGAGGTGTGGTCTGTTCTAGCGAAGGGTGATGTCACAAGAGTAATGAAGACAGGACATCCAGCAATCTCTACTCCTGAGAGAAAGGGATAAATTAAAGATTGAAGATGGAGTGCAATACAGGATTACCAATCCTCTGCATAGACCTCGTCACACTCAGCTACTTCTGCCAGAGATGTTTAGAGAAGTGGTGTTGAAATCACTACACGATGACTCAGGTCATCTGGTTTTCGCAAAACTTATGGATTAGTAATAGACCGTTTCTACTGGCCATGTATGAAACCGGAGGTCAAAGACTACTGCAAGTCCTGTGCTCGCTGTATCCAGAGAAAGACTCTACCCAAGAGAGTTGCTCCTTTGTCTCATATACATAGTGATGAACCTTTGGATCTTGTCTGCATGGATTTCCTGTCCATTGAACCAGATTCCAGTAACACAGCGAATATCCTGGTCATGACAGATCACTATACCAGATATGCTCAATCCTTTCCTACTAAGGATCAGAAAGCATCCACGGTCGCAAAAGTGTTGTGGGAAAAGTAATTCATCCATTTCGGCCTACCTCAAAGAATGCATAGTGATCAGGGAAGAGATTTTGTGAGTCGCCTTATACATGAAATGTCGAGAAGTCAAGAACAACGCCATACCTTCCACAGGGAGATCCACAACCTGAGAGATTTAATAGAACATTGTTGAACATGCTTGGAACACTGGATCCAAAGAGAAAGAGCAAATGGAGTCAGCATATTGGGCGTCTTGTACATTCGCACAATTGCACTCAGAAGCAACTGGAAACTCTCTGTACTTTCTCATGTTTGGCCGTGAAGCAAGGTTACCTATAGACTTGTTCTTCAGAGTCTCAAGTGATGGAGCATCAGAGAAGACTTACCTGAAGTACGTGTCAGACATGATGAAAGAGTTGCAAGCTCCATATAAACTTGCAGAGACCACTGCTGACAAACAGAACAAAGGAAACAAACAAACATATGATCAGAAGATTCACTATTCCCATCTTATGCCTGGAGATAGAGTCCTGATAGGGAATCTAGGACTGAAAGGAAAGCACAAGCTGGCGTATGTTGTTGAAAGTCAAATGCCAAACTTACCTGTGTTCCGGTTGAAACCAGAGAATGGAGATGGACCCATAAAAATCCTTCATCGGAATCACTGTCAAGACAAAGAAGATAAAGAAATGTCAGAAACGTACAATTTGGACATGGACATTACATTACATGGAATGACTGGAGAACCTGAGGCGAGATCAGGAGAAGAAAAATAAACTGAGTCCACTGAAGAAACAACTAAAGGTGAAGAAGCAACGGAAACAACTGAAGCTGAGGAAACATATAGAACAAATGACGATGAAACAAATGAGGTTAAGAAATCAGATTCACTTGAAGACAACTCAGAAGAAAGGAAGGAAGCAGAAGCAGAGATAAGAAGATCTCTAAGAACTAAGAAAGCTCCTACACTACTGACCTATGACACACCTGGAGTTCCTAGTGTTGTGTCTATTCCTATAGTGAAAATTATCACCTCTATATACAAGTGGATTGGGTAGTACTATGTGTAAATCTATCCCTATTCCCATTGAGTTATTCTAAGAAACAGAACAGAAGGGTTAACACATTTCCTGTGTTTGTACATACAGTGGGGGAAAAAAGTATTTAGTCAGCCACCAATTGTGCAAGTTCTCCCACTTAAAAAGATGAGAGAGGCCTGTAATTTTCATCATAGGTACACGTGAACTATTACAGACAAATTGAGGGAAGAAAATCCAGAAAATCACATTGTAGGATTTTTTATGAATTTATTTGCAAATTATGGTGGAAAATAAGTATTTGGTCACCTACAAACAAGCAAGATTTCTGGCTCTCACAGACCTGTAACTTCTTCTTTAAGAGGCTCCTCTGTCCTCCACTCGTTACCTGTATTAATGGCACCTGTTTGAACTTGTTATCAGTATAAAAGACACCTGTCCACAACCTCAAACAGTCACACTCCAAACTCCACTATGGCCAAGACCAAAGAGCTGTCAAAGGACACGAGAAACGAAATTGTAGACCTGCACCAGGCTGGGAAGACTGAATCTGTAATAGGTAAGCAGCTTGGTTTGAAGAAATCAACTGTGGGAGCAATTATTAGGAAATGGAAGACATACAAGACCACTGATAATCTCCCTCGATCTGGGGCTCCACGCAAGATCTCACCCCGTGGGGTCAAAATGATCACAAGAACGGTGAGCAAAAATCCCAGAACCACACGGGGGGACCTAGTGAATGACCTGCAGAGAGCTGGGACCAAAGTAACAAAGCCTACCATCAGTAACACACTACGCCGCCAGGGACTCAAATCCTGCAGTGCCAGACGTGTCCCCCTGCTTAAGCCAGTACATGTCCAGGCCCGTCTGAAGTTTGCTAGAGTGTATTTGGATGATCCAGAAGAGGATTGGGAGAATGTCATATGGTCAGATGAAACCAAAATATAACTTTTTGGTAAAAACTAAACTCGTCGTGTTTGGAGGACAAAGAATGCTGAGTTGCATCCAAAGAACACCATACCTACTGTGAAGCATGAGGGTGGAAACATCATGCTTTGGGGCTGTTTTTCTGCAAAGGGACCAGGACGACTGATCCGTGTAAAGGAAAGAAAGAATGGGGCCATGTATCGTGAGATTTTGAGTGAAAACCTCCTTCCATCAGCAAGGCCATTGAAGATGAAACGTGGCTGGGTCTTTCAGCATGACAATGATTCCAAACACACCGCCCGGGCAACGAAGGAGTGGCTTCGTAAGAAGCATTTCAAGGTCCTGGAGTGGCCTAGCCCGTCTCCAGATCTCAACCCCATAGAAAATCTTTGGAGGGAGTTGAAAGTCTGTGTTGCCCAGCGACAGCCCCAAAACATCACTGCTCTAGAGGAGATCTGCATGGAGGAATGGGCCAAAATACCAGCAACAGTGTGTGAAAACCTTGTGAAGACTTACAGAAAACGTTTGACCTGTGTCATTGCCAACAAAGGGTATATAACAAAGTATTGAGAAACTTTTGTTATTGACCAAATACTTATTTTCCACCATAATTTGCAAATAAATTCATTAAAAATCCTACAATGTGATTTTCTGGATTTTTTAAAATAATTTTGCCTGTCATAGTTGACGTGTACCTATGATGAAAATTACAGGCCTCTCTCATCTTGTTAAGTGGGAGAACTTGCACAATTGGTGGCTGACTAAATACTTTTTTTCCCCACTGTATTATGTTCTTTACCTTGGTTTACTTGTTATGAGGACATGCCTATTTTTGGTAGGGGGAGTGTGTAATACCCTGTTAAAACATATATTTTGAACTATGTTTAAATAATAATAATATGTGGATGTATACTTTGTATACATTTAATCAGATTTTTTTTTTTTTCATAAGCTCTACGTTTTACTACAGCCTTCGCTGTTGGGCCTATGTTGATTAAATGATTATGTGCTGTTACTTTAATATGTTGGGACAGTTTCTGTTCACGTGAAGGGTGTATGATCGTTTGGGCCAATCAAGATAGATTATGGGTGGTGTGCAGAGGGCTTCGCGGGTTTTTCCGTTGTTGTTGACGAGAGAAAGAAAGGGAGAGAGATGCTCTTTTGAAGTGGGAAGACATTTTGTGTACTAACAATAGGTTTTTCCCTGAATTGGGTTTAACTGCACTCTACTTTACTCACCTTAACAAAATAAGATTTATAGTTTAATATTTTAGCGAGAGAGTCGTCTCAATTCGCTTGCTGCTTGGCTGGATTAACAAAGGTTCCAGACGCTTCGGGAGCTAGCTTGGGTTCGTTTTTCGGATGCATGAAGGGCACTTTCTGCCAATTGGATTGTAAATAGGCAATGGCCTTGGAACTGTTGGTTTCAAGGGGTTTCTAAGAAACCGTGAGTAACTGTGGGGTTAGCCTAATGTTTTTTTGAGCTCCAACGGCGCCAACAAACATTTCCAGTTTAGCACCCGGGTTTAGGCTGTCTTAAAATTGTATTGTGTCATGTGTATTGCAGATTGTATGCAAGCGTATCATTCATTATTGATTATTTTCTATATAAACATTCTATCTGTGGGTAAGAACCCTGGTCTCTGGTTTTTCCCTAACGAGTTACGTCATACCAGGTTTATTATATACTGAGAGTGTCCTTTTCAGCATACTTACTCAAATCAAATCAAATTTTATTTGCCACATATGCTGAATACAACAGTGAAATGCTTACTTACAAGCCCTTAACCAACAATGCAGTTATTAAGAAAATAAAAAAAAGTGTTAAGTAAAAAATATATAAGTAAAAAATAAAATAAAATAGCAAATAATTAAAGAGCAGCAGTAAAATAAAATAACATTAGGGAGGCTATATACAGGGTGTACCGGTACAGAGTCAATGTGCGGGGGCACCGGTTAGTCCATTTATTGTATTGATTTATCTGAGCCTGTGGTGAGAGGGTTACATAGAGAACATACGATTTTGTGTGACTCAAAATGGGTCAAAATTCTTCAAAGATCCTGGAAAAAAAGGACCTTGTGCATTTCAGGTCAAATAACAACCCAATGTTTATATCCCAGGACAAATTAGCTAGCAACAGCAAACTAGCTAGCAACATTTCCATGAATGTTTAATGTGTTTCGCCCTGTCCCCAAATTAATATAGTTGGTTCAGAGTTAGTTTTGATATTTCAACCTGTATGTCCTGATAGCGTCTGGTGTGGATGGACAAAATCAACATGCGCGGTGGTGCACGCAGATGCACACAAGTGCTCGGTGTAGTCAGCATGTTACTTGCCAGTAATGACTGCAGGGCCTGAGTTACAGACAGTCCACACAAACTCCATGCATTATTGAGATAATGGGAATGGGAGGGCGTCAGCCGGGAAAATGCTGGTAAATACTGTTCATCGACTCGTCCCAGCGGGAAAGGGCTTCAACCCTCAACTCCCTCTGGTCAGTTCTGGGGTAGTGAACCGAGATTGGGCATGGTGTAAACCACCTAGGGGGCTAGTGAGGGGTTTCACAGCCAGATTCAAGGGAATCATTGCTAATGCTCCAGCTGAGCCTTGACTTTGTGTCTAATTGCCATCGTTAGCCCTGTTTAAGTTCAGATGAACCAGCTTGCAAGTGTTGTTTGCAAAGGCTCTCTAATGTTCTATAGAGTGGTATCATCCAAGGCACAGCACAGCGATAGGCTAGCTCCCTATTCAACATTTACATATTAGTCATTTAGCAGACGCTCTTATCCAGAGCGACTTACAGTTAGTGAGTGCATACATTTTTCATACTGGCCCCCCATGGGAAAGGAACCCACAACCCTGGCGTTGCAAACGCCATGCTCTACCAACTGAGCTACAAGGGGCCCCCCTGGACGTGTTAAGTAGCCAATTGAACAGAGCTTGTGATTTGCCAGGGGTTCCCCTGTGTGCTCCTCTTTTCCTGTGTACAAAGCCTGTGTGTGTGTGTGTGTGTGTGTGTGTGTATGCATGTTCTTTCCCCTCTGTGTGTGTGTGTGAGTCAATGTCCCACTCTGGGGGTCTCACTAATGAGCTGGTCATTTTTTAGCATAATCACCCATTAGTTTGTGTACCACTCGCTTCCTTTGGCACAGGTTCAAGCTTCCCTTCCTATCAAATCCGGTGTTGGGATCCCATTAGCCTGGCACCCCCACACCACGCCAGTGTACATTAGTGGGACATCAATACTCAGCTTCCAACCATGCCAGCCAGCCAGGCATTAATGAAAGAATTAGAGATGGACATCAGGGCTAATCTTTCTCTGACTGCTATACCAGTACCACCTTACCAAGTATTGGTACAGAAGCCAATTGACGTAGCGCTTTCAAACACTTCCATAAGCATGGTTGCAGATGTAATGTAGACATTATGATAAGCTGTTGTAAAGCACAAACACAAGGTGGTCCTGTGTGGCTCAGTTGGTAATAGCATGGCACTAACAACGGCAGGGTCGTGGGTTTGATACCGGCTTGGACCACTAATATGAACATTTCACTTTGGATAAAAGCGTCTTTGGAATGGCATGTACACTGAGTGTACAAAACATTAGGAACACCTTCCTAATGTTGAGTTGCACCCCCTTTTGCCCTCAGAACAGCCTCAGTTTGTTGGGACATGGACTACAAGGTGTCGAAAAAGTTCCACAGGGATGCTGGCCCATGTTGACTCCAATGCTTCCCACAGTTGTGTCAAGTTGTCTGGATGTCCTTTGGGTTGTGGACCATTTTTGATACACACGGGAAACTGTTGAGCGTGAAAAACACAGCAGTGCTGCAGTTTATGACACACTCAAACCGGTGCGCCTGGCACCTACTACCATACCCTGTAAATCATTTGTCTTGCCCATTCACCATTTGAATGGCACACATACACAATCCATGTCTCAATTGTCTAAAGGCTTTAAAATCCTTCTTTAACCTTTCTCCTCCCCTTCATCTACACTGATTGAAGTAGATTTAAGATGACATCAATAAGGGATCATAGCTTTCACCTGGATTCACCTGGTACACTGGTACACTGTTTTGTACAGTCAGTGTATATATACAAGGAAAGTGTTTTCCCAAAGTCATTGCCTCCAGGTGTTTGAGATAGTGAGACAATTGCAAACCTAAATTAAACCAAAGCCTATTTCTCCAGTGTGATCTCGTTATGTCTGTTGTTACTGCCTTCCAATGACCTTTGTTACAAAATGGCTATGTGGGTATACACAACCAGTTTTGATGTTTTTGCTGCTTCATAGAAGTTGACAAAGAGTGGTTTATTGTACCTTGTCTTATCTATCAACCTCAGTTTTAGCTTCCAGTCTTAAACATTACACATTACGTGATTTGGTCAAAAATAAGACCTCTGTATTTTCAACGAGAAACATTACACAGCTACAGACAGTTGATTCTATTTTCTTTCAGATCAGGTGACTGTGTGGCTACTGTGATCAGCATACTGATTTGGCCTCAGATATTTTTGTTTTCCAGCGAGAGCACTCTGTGTTACTCAGGCAACAGCCAGCTATTTCTGTCTGTCTTTACCCTATCTTACCCAGCAATATAAATATAATGAAATATTTTACCTCTAGTGTTCATTGTCAATCATATTTATTATTTAACCTTTATTTAAATAGGTAGATCGCTTGAGTTGAAACCTCTTTCGCAATGGAGACCTGGTAAGGAGTCGGCAGGAATAATGCATACAAAAGTGGTGAAACACAATTTCCAATGCCCTGACAATAACATAACACAACGTATCACCGGCAGTATTAGCTGTACACACAAAATATACTGATAACACATTCAACGTTGTTGGTTGGCTATCAGTCAGAACGTCTGATAACTAGTCAGGAAACAGATTGTCTGATAATCAGTTTGAAAACAAACAGGTCTGTCTATCAGATCCTCTTACTCCCGCTGCCTGTCCAATACAAGATAACAGAGATTGACTGATAAAGCACTGAGAACAAACTGCGCTATAAGCAGGCTCGTCCTCAGTCCTCCCTGTATATGACAACCCTGCCTGTCTGTCTGTCTGTCTGTCTGCCTGTCTGTGATTAAAATCATAATTGATGACGCAAAGATGTCAACAGCACTGATCCCATAGAACATCTTTTGAAATGCCAGACAGATCTGCGTGGCGAACGTCAAGCAGATGCTAGTATATTTTTTATCTCCTCCCACACAGAATCATCCAATGTTTTAGTTGGAAAATGTTTTTTGACTTCAATTTGAGTGTCTTCTTTCTTGAGGGCAAATATTATGTATTGAATATAAAATGGTACCTTGCTGTAAAAAAATCTAATTGAATCAATATTAGATGTTGAATTTTAGGACCCCTTTAGGTATACAAATTATTTAATAAAATATTTAATTTGGCCTTTATTACTATAGCCTATAGAAACGCATTGAACAACACATTCATAAATGGCAAAAAAGACAGTAAAATGTTTTATCTAAGATAATTATATTTAATAAAGGAGTCTACTAAGCTAACATATGGAATTGTTTAAAGATGGTTATACAATGGATCATTTAGCTATTAGGTTTTGAATTTTAGGACCCCTGTAGGTATCAAAATTATTTGATAAAATATTGAACTATAGCCCAAATGGTAAAAAAGAGAGTCAAAAAATAAATAAAAAGGAATAATGTTTTGAAGTGTCTGTCCTATATCTAGGAGATGTAAGAAACCTCAGGAAATATATATACACTACCAGTCAAAAGATTGGACACACCTACTCATTCAAGGGTTTTTCTTTAATTTTGACTATTTTTTACATTGTAGAATAATAGTGAAGACATCAAAACTATGAAATAACACATATGGAATCATGTAGTAACCAAAGAAGTGTTAAACAAATCAAAATATATTTTATATTTGAGATTCTTCAGCCACCCTTTGCCTTGATGACAGCTGTGCACACTCTTGACATTTTCTCAACCAGCTTCATGAGGTAGTCACCTGGAATGCATTTCAATTAACAGGTGTGCCTTCTTAAAAGTTAATTTGTGGAATTTCTTTCATTCTTAATGCATTTGAGCCAATCAGTTGTGTTGTGACAAGGTAGGGGGGGTATACAGAAGATAGCCCTATTTGGTAAAAGACCAAGTCCATATTATAGCAAGAACAGCTCAAATAAGTTGTCCATCATTACTTTAAGACATGAAGGTCAGTCAATCTGGAACATTTCAAGAACTTTGAAAGTTTCTTCAAGAAATTGCAGCCCAAATAAATCCTTCACAGAGTTCAAGTCACAGACACATCTCAACATCAACTGTTCAGAGGGGACTGTTTGAATCAGGCCTTCATGGTCGAATTGCTGCAAAGAAACCAATACTAAAGGACAGAAATAATAAGAAGAGACCTGCTTGGGCCAAGAAACACGAGCAATGGACATTAGACAGGTGGAAATTTGTCGTTTCGTCTGGAGTCCAAATTGGAGATTTTTGGTTCCAACTGCCGTGTCTTTGTGAGACACAGTGTGGGTGAACGGATTATCTCCGCATGTGTAGTTCCCACCGTAAAGCATGGAGAAGGAGGTGTTATGGTGTGGGGGTGCTTTGCTGGTGACACTGTCTGTGATTTATTTAGAATTCAAGGCACACTTAACCAGCATGGCTACCACAGCATTCTGCAGAGATATGCCATCCCATCTGGTTTGGGCTTAGTGGGACTATCATTTGTTTTTCAACAGGACAATGACCCAACACAGGAGAGTGATGGAGTGCTGCATCAGATGACCTGGCCTCCACAATCCTCTGACCTCAACCCAACTGAGATGGTTTGGGATGAGTCGGACGGCAGAGTGAAGGAAAAGCAGCCAACAAGTGCTCAGCATATGTGGGAACTCCTTCAAGACTGTTTGAATAGCATTCCAGGTGAAGCTGGTTGAGAGAATTCCAACAGTGTGCAAAGCTGTCATCAAGGCAAAGCGTGGCTATTTGAATTTGAATTGTTTAACACTTTTTTGGCTACTACATGATTCCATATGTGTTATTTCATATTTTGATGTCTTCACTATTATTCTACAATGTAGAAAATAGTAAAAATAAAGAAAAACCCTTGAATGAGTAGGTGTGTCCAAACCTTTGACTGGTACTGTATATATATTTTTGACACATATTTAACCCCTTATTTTTGTTGGCGCAATACTACCTCCATACTTCCATTCATTTGTATGGATTACCTTCAGACGAGTCCCGTGTGGTGGTTGTAGAGTAAAATTGATAATCGTGTTCGTGAGAGTCTCCCCTTTCCATAGTGGGGTCATATTAGTGTGTAGCCCAAATGGTTCGGACACTACAGACAGCGTTACCGACTTCAGACGAGTCCCGTGGGGCTTGTGGGGGGTCGTAGAGCAAAACAGAGAACACCATCGTGTTCGTGAGAGTCTCATCTTTCCATAGAGTGGTCATATTAGTTTGCTAAACCGTTTGGACGCTGCAGAGGTTTTAGTTTTTCGGATTGTCTCATGGTCTGACAAACGCCGCTGTAGCTCGGCCACCTTCCACCGCAGGTGCAGAAGGCCGACATAGGCGGATGCGGTGGATTGAGACGCAGCTCATGCAAAGGATAGCTTAAACTGATGGATTTTGATGGGTAATTAAATACAGTTCTGAGAAAATGTTTCAATAAAACTTTTAATAACACTGCTATCTTAGTTTGGGTTAACTGTTTTGAACTCCAAACACAGATAGGACACATGGAAATGGATTTGCTTAGGCGTTAATCATGCAAACCCTGTTCTCTATCCATGGAATTAGTCCACCGCGCCTGAAGGATAGAGATAGCATGCCATATTTTCTTAACTCAGATAAAGCTGTTCATTTTTCTCTATTCAAACAGACTCCATTTTAAAGGAAACAATCATTCATTAAGATCAGGTGTGGCCATCTGAACACACTCAACAAGCTAGTGGGTAGAGAGAGTTTTGTTGAAATATACAGTGCCTTCAGAAAGTATTCATACCCCTTGACTTATTCCACATTTTGTTGTGTTACAGCCTGAACTCAAAATGGATTAAGTGGATGTTTTTTTCTCACCCATCTACACACAATACTCCATAATGACAAAGTGAAAACATGTTTTTAGAAATTGTTGCACATTTATTGAAAATGAAATACAGAAAAATATCATTTACATAGGTATTAACACCCCTGAGTCAATACATGTTAGAATCACCTTTAGCAGCGATTACATCTGTGAGTCTTTCTGGGTAAGTATCTAAGAGCTTTGCACACCTGGATTGTACAATATTTGCACATTATTATTAAAAGCATTCTTCAAGCTCTGTCAAGTTGGTTGTTGATCATTGCTAGACAGCCATTTTCAAGTCTTGCCATAGATTTTCAAGCCGATTTAAGTCCAAACTGTAACTAGGCCACTCAGGAACATTCAATGTCATCTTGGTAAGCAACTCCAGTGTATATTTGGCCTTGTGTTTTGGGTTATTGTCCTGCTGAAATGTCCTGCTGAAATGTCTGCCAGTGTCTGTTGGAAAGCAGACTGAACCAGGTTTTCCCTCTAGGATTTTGCCTGCACTTAGCTCTATTCCGTTTCTTTTTATCCTAAAACAATGATGCGGGCACCACCATGCTTGAACATATGACCGCAGACCACGTGTAACCACGCCAGCTTAGGACCTCCACATCCGGCTTCTTCACCTGCGGGATCGTCTGAGACCAGCCACCAGGACAGCTGATGAAACTGTGGGTTTGCACAACCGAAGAATTTCTGCACAAACTGTCAGAAACCTGTCTCAGGGAAGCTCATCTGCTTGCTCGACGTCCTCACCAGGGTCGTGACTTGACTGCAGTTCGACGTCGTAAACGACTTCAGTGGGCAAATGCTCACCTTTGATGGCCACTGGCACACTGGAGAAGTGTGTTCTTCACGGATGAATCCCAGTTTCAACTATACCGGGCAGATGGCAGACAGCCTGTATGGTGTCGTGTGGGTGAGCGGTTTGCTGATGTCAACGTTGTGAACAGAGTGCTCCATGGTGGTGGTGGGGTTATGGTGTGGGCAGGCATAAGCTACGGACAATGAACACAATTGCATTTTATCAATGGCAATTTGAAAGCAAAGAGATACCATGACGAGATCCTGAGGCCCATTGTCGTGCCATTCATCTGCCGCCTTCACCTCATGTTTTTAGCATGATAATGCACAGCCCCATGTCGCAAGGATTCCTGGAAGCTGAAATGGCCTGCACACTCACCAGACATTGAGCATGTTTTGGATGCTCTGGATTGACGTGTACGACAGTGTGTTCCAGTTCTCGCCAATATCCAGCAACTTTGCACAGCCATTGAAGAGGAGTGGGACAACATTCCACAGGCCATAATCAACAGCCTGATCAAATCAATGCGAAGGAGATGTGTCGCGCTGCATGAGGCAAATGTTGGTCACACCAGATACTGACTGGTTTTCTGATCCACGCCCCTACCTTTTTTTTAAGGTATCTGTGACCAACAGATGCATATCTGTTTTCCCAGTTATGTGAAATCCATAGATTAGGGCCTAATGAATTTATTTCATTGACGGATTTCCTTATACATGAACTTTAACTTAGTAAAATCTTTGAAATTGTTACATGTTGCGTTTAGATTTTTGTTCAATGTATTTCAGAACATTCCCAATGTCAAACCAGTTGGAGAACGTTCCTAGAACATTACCAAAATAAAAATGAAATGTAACCATGTTTGACATTTTAGGAAACGTTCTGTTAAAGTAATGAAATACCAAGAAAATAATGTTTTTTTTGTTCCTTAAATGTGTTCCAAAGCCAAGCAACTATCCTTCACCATTCCCAGAAAGTTGTGGGAAGGTTGTATGCAAAATAACCATAGGACAGCCACGCTCTCACCAAGTTCTAAGAAACATATGGTTCTCAGAATGATATGCGCTCAATGGCTTCAAAAGAGAGTGAGGGAGTTGACATTTCGATATGTTTGCCATGTAGATAATGCCCGTATGAATACTAGCAATAGAGGTGAGGCCTCTTACATACAAGCCTATATGAGATGGGTGACTATTCATCTTACATAACACTTCCTGTTTTGTTTAAGGCTTGGCTAAGGCTGATAATGGCCTATTGAACTTATTTTGGTTTCGACTGACTACGCCACATCCAGACCTATGGCCTTCTCTCTGCCTGTTCCATCATTCTAATAGCACTCCTCAAACAATCAATGCAGGATATAGTAGTTGGCTCTGATGGAGAGACGATTGCCACATTTTTCACAGGTACTGAAGAGAGAGCCAAAGCCCACCATCACCCTCCATCAGGCATTATGGCGGCGGCCATATTGTCATCGATCATCACCTGCGATATCTCATCCCCTCCATATAACGTTAGCCCTCCCTGTCCAGAGTAATGGCTGCCACTAGGATACACTCAGTAAATAGGGTTGATGTATTTTTTTGCGCTTGGTCGACCCCAAGGTATTGATCCTTGTAATGTGGTACATTGCTTAACTTCAGTGGCAGTGCTGTTAAAAAAATGCATCGACTTCTCCGAGCACTCCATTAAAAGGAATGGTATTGCCAGGTAGCTCTCATACCCTCTGCTAGAGGGACTGACCACATCATCACACATCCACTGACGAGAGGACTACAGCCATCCAAAGCCATTCTGGTCACTCCTGATCTGGCTGAGTTGTAGTTCTCTTGCACAAAGCCTCTCTTGCACAAAGAGTTTGTGAAGTACTTGTACATGTAAGGGTCCTAATAGAAAGTAAATTGCTTTTTGTTTATATTGAAGATACTTTTCAGAATGTCAGCCTTTGTTGACAGTGCCAAAAGCAATTTGTTAAACATATTTGCCACCTAATAAATTGGAAACACTAGTACAAACAGAGGAGTACAAACAGTTGCTAAAATGTTGGAAATATCATGTGGAACATTGTCAAATTACAGCAGACATAGTCTCAAGCAAAAGCCCACCCTCACAGAAAGAAACATGTCAAACATACTTGCAGAAAGTAATGTGATGATATTGACTCTGGGCCCTTATCAATAAAACATGGTTACCTAGGTAATTGGGGTGAGTAAAAGCAATATTTGCCTTGTGAAGCAAGAGTACATGTTAGCATCCACATGATCAACAGCACTTTATTTACAATTTGAATCAGAAAGAAACTAACAGCATATTAATTCAGCTCTCTGATGCCCATGGAAGAAAGCTGTTTTGCTTGGAAACTCCCAGGCCAAGGCTGACTGTACTAGCTTGAATATGTTCCTCTTATATTGTCCTTTCCAGCGCTGTTCAAGCAACTATGGTGGATCCGTAACCAGGCCAACGCATTTCAGCTTGGCTCGGCTCAGTAGTGTAAAAAGGGTATGTGTAAAGGAGTTAAGAACGTACTGTAAGCTCACTCCACATCTAGCTTGAAATGTCGCCGATGGAGTTATCCAAATGGATCCTTTTGTATAGCTCAATCGGTTGGTACGTTGACAAGGAGGGCGGACACGTGTTTGTGAGCAGAGGATCACTAGTTCGAGCTCGGGTATGGGGACAGGGACAATGGAGGAGCTACACTGTTAGCAGCACACTGACATTAGTTTTCATATGCAGGTGTTTGTTAACTAGGGACCTCACAAGTATATCACTCACAAGGTTTTCTCACTATCTTTTCCATCCACACAATCTGTTGTATCTGTGGTATAACTCAAAGTTGATGAGTAACACTATTTTGGAGATTCTCCCAGGATTAGAGAAGGATCAGCGAAGTCTCTGTTTAATTTCTGATAGTGTTGTGTTTGAGTTCTTCCTTTCTTCTTGCTGCCTGTGGAGTTTTCTCATCTTTCTGCGAATTCCCCTTTGAACAGCGTGGCGCTCTGTCGGCTCCCATTAAAAGAGCCGTCAAAGCAAAAGGGAAAGAGGTTTGGAGCATTCTCTCTCTCCCCTGAGACCCCCTTGAGTCTGATAGGCATGTCAGTTGTTCTCAAACACTCATGTCTTCCCTTCAAAACTGAATTACTCTCTCTCATTTTATCTATTTGTTGGACTGGTTCTCTCAGTCTATCTCTCTTTTCAGTTTCTTCATTATCTGCCTTTGTCTCACCTCTCTCTCTCTCTCTCTCTCTCTCTCTCTCTCTCTCTCTCTCTCTCTCTCTCTCTCTCTCTCTCTCTCTCTCTCTCTCTCTCTCTCTCTCTCTCTCTCTCTCTCTCTCTCCCCCCTCATTCTTTTCTCTCTGAGTTGATAAGTGGATGGATCTGATCTATGGTGTGTGTGTGTGTATGTATGTGTGTGTGTGTGACTGTGAGTGTGTGAGTGTGAGCGTTTGTGTGTGTGTGACTGCGAGTGTGTGTGTGTTAGTGTGTGTGTGTCTGTCTGTTGGCACCTGTGTGTGTGTTTGTCTCTGTAAGTATGTGTGTAAGTGTGTCTGTGCATGTTCTATACTCCAAATTGTGTGTGTACTCAACTCCTCGTCT